>NC_081166.1:14910725-15175725 GCF_012432095.1 Onychostoma macrolepis | reverse complement strand
GGGAGAAAGTCATGTGGTCAGATGAGACCAAAATAGAACTTTTGGTCATAATTCCACTAAACGTGTTTGGAGGAAGAAGAATGATGAGTACCATCCCAAGAACACCATCCCTACTGTGAAGCATGGGGTGGTAGCATCATGCTTTGGGGTGTTTTTCTGCACATGGGACAGGGCGACTGCACTGTATTAAGGAGAGGATGACCGGGGCCATGTATTGTGAGATTTTGGGGAACAACCTCCTTCCCTCAGTTAGAGCATTGAAGATGGGTCGAGGCTGGGTCTTCCAACATGACAATGACCAAGCACACAGCCAGGATAACCAAGGAGTGGCTCTGTAAGAAGCATATCAAGGTTCTGGCGTGGCCTAGCCAGTCTCCAGACCTAAACCCAATAGAGAATCTTTGGAGGGAGTGTTTCTCAGCGACAGGCCAGAAACCTGACTGATCTAGAGAAGATCTGTGTGGAGGTGGGCCAAAATCCCTCCTGCAGTGTGTGCAAACCTGGTGAAAAACTACAGGAAACGTTTGACCTCTGTAATTGCAAACAAAGGCTACTGTACCAAATATTAACATTGATTTTCTCAGGTGTTCAAATACTTATTTGCAGCTGTATCATACAAATAAATAGTTAAAAATCATACATTGTGATTTCTGGATTTTTTTTTAGATTATGTCTCTCACAGTGGACATGCACCCACGATGACAATTTCAGACCCCTCCATGATTTCTAAGTGGGAGAACTTGCAAAATAGCAGGGTGTTCAAATACTTATTTTCCTCACTGTATGTATGTGTGTGTGTATATATATATATATATGTATATGTGTATGTACAGTGGGGCAAAAAAGTATTTAGTCAGCCACCAATTGTGCAAGTTCTCCCACTTAAAAAGATGAGAGAGGCCTGTAATTTTCATTATAGGTATACCTCAACTATGAGAGACAAAATGAGAAAAAAATCCAGAAAATCACATTATAGGATTTTAAAGAATTAATTGGTAAATTCCTTGGTAAAATAAGTATTTGGTCACCTACAAACAAGCAAGATTTCTGGCTCTCACAGACCTGTAACTTCTTCTTTAAGAGGCTCCTCTGTCCTCCACTCGTTACCTGTATTAATGGCATCTGTTTGAACTCGTTATCAGTATAAAAGACACCTGTCCACAACCTCAAACAGTCCAACTCCAAACTCCACCATGGCCAAGACCAAAGAGCTGTCAAAGGACACCAGAAACAAAATTGTAGACCTGCACCAGGCTGTGAAGACTGAATCTGCAATAGGTAAGCAGCTTGGTGTGAAGAAATCAACTGTGGGAGCAATTATTAGAAAATGGAAGACATACAAGACCACTGATAGTCTCCCTCGATCTGGGGCTTCACGCAAAATCTCATCCCGTGGGGTCAAAATGATCACAAGAACTGTGAGCAAAAATCCCAGAACCACACGGGGGGACCTAGTGAATGACCTGCAGAGAGCTGGGACCAAAGTAACAAAGGCTACCATCAGTAACACACTGCGCCGCCAGGGACTCAAATCCTGCAGTGCCAGACGTGTCCCCCTGCTTAAGCCAGTACATGTCCGGGCCCGTCTGAATTTTGCTAGAGAGCATTGGGAGAATGTCATATGGTCAGATGAAACCAAAATAGAACTTTTTGGTAAAAACTCAACTTGTCGTGTTTGGAGGAGAAAGAATGCTGAGTTGCATCCAAAGAACACCATACCTACTGTGAAGCATGGGGGTGGAAACATCATGCTTTGGGGCTGTTTTTCTGCAAAGGGACCAGGACGACTGATCCGTGTAAATGAAAGAATGAATGGGGCCATGTATCGTGAGATTTTGAGTGAAAACCTCCTTCCATCAGCAAGGGCATTGAAGATGAAACGTGGCTGGGTCTTTCAGCATGACAATGATCCCAAACACACCGCCCGGGCAACGAAGGAGTGGCTTCATAAGAAGCATTTCAAGGTCCTGGAGTGGCCTAGCCAGTCTCCAGATCTCAACCCCATCGAAAATCTTTGGAGTCAGTGTTGCCCAGCGACAGCCCCAAAACATTACTGCTCTAGAGGAGATCTGCATGGAGGAATGGGCCAAAATACCAGCAACAGTGTGTGAAAACCTTGAGAAGACTTACAGAAAACGTTTGACCGCTGTCATTGCCAACAAAGGGTATATAACAAAGTATTGAGATGAAATTTTGTTATTGACCAAATACTTATTTTCCACCATAATTTGCAAATAAATTCTTTAAAAATCCTACAATGTGATTTTCTGGATTTTTTTCCTCATTTTGTCTGTCATAGTTGAGGTATACCTATGATGAAAATTACAGGCCCCTCTCATCTTTTTAAGTGGGAGAACTTGCACAATTGGTGGCTGACTAAATACTTTTTTGCCCCACTGTATATATATGTATATGTATATATATGTATATATAGAGAGAGAGATAGCAATAAACTAAATGTCTCTGATTGGCCACTGCATTCATATACTCAACAGAAATGTGTGTGATTGGCCATCGTGACCATCATTATATTTAGTTCGGTTGTGTTTTTTCTTTTTTTTCTTCTTTTTTTTTTGTCAACTTATCTTACGTTTGGGGGGAATTTTTTGTTAATTTTGGTGGCTTTTTTGCCCAAAGCCCTTGATGATTTCTGAGCTTGGTGTGTGTGTGTGTATATTGTTGGTGTATCTTTGGAATGGAATGTTACAGCAGAGTGTGATGATTCTCTACCCATCACCCCTCTCATCCCGCCACGGTAACCAGAAGAGTGCTGAGGTTATGGGGACAAACCCAGAATGTAGAAACCTTGTGCTAAACTGATAGGTCAGGTCTGAATTTACTGGTGGTCAGTGTTCTCAGCTTAGGAGCTATAAATCAGCAGATTTTATTTTTTTTGCATGTTTTGGTTAAAAATTGAAGGAAAATTGCTGTGAAATTTCAACAATCTTTGTGAAACCGGAACTCAAACTACAGTGATGTTTTTGTAATACAATATTTTTTGAATAACTTTATCAATTTTGACTAAAATAATGACTGTTTCCAGACAGGTTTCAGAACGCGGCCCTGTCTGCCATTAGTTGCGCAAAAAGATAGTCCTGCCGTATACGCCATTGGTTGAACCAGTGTTGCTGTGTCAGGCAGGGATGCGTTTTCCATACAACTCGCTGTTTTTGCTAAAATAGTGCAATGCGTTTTTGAAGAAATAACTACTCACGAAATCACAGTAACTTCACAAATCCGTTGTTCAAACCACAAAGAACTGGTGTTAATGAGGCAGGTGTTTGTGTAATAACTTCAGCTAATTAATCAGTTTGAGCTTGAATTAACGTCAGATTTAGCTGTAAATAAAGAAAATGACTCCAATATTTTTGTTCTCTCCTGTTTTGCTTTATTTTCTAGATGCTTGATTCAATCACGGCTTTCCTCGCACATCATAAAATGTTGCTTACTGTACTCTTAACAAACTAAAAATGTAGAACGATTAAGATGATAATAACCACACAAAAAAAAGAAAAGAAAAAGCAAGTAACACATTGAATTAAACATGACGTTCTAAGGACAACCCAAATTCCGGAAATGTTGGGACATTTTTTTTTTATTTGAATAAAGTGAAAACTAAAAGACTTTCAAATCACATGAGCCAATATTTTATTCACAATAGAACATAGAGAACATAACATGTTTAAACAGAGAAATTTTATACTTTTATCCACTAAATGAGCTCATTTCAAATTTGATGCCTGCTTCAGGTCTCAAAAAAGTCGGCACGGGGGCAACAAAGGGCTGAAAAAACAAGAAATTTTGAAAAGATTCAGCTGGGAGAACATCTAGCAACTAATTAAGTTAATTGACATCAGGTCTGTAACATGATTAGCTATAAAAGGGATGTCTAGGCAGAGTCTCTCAGAAGTAAAGATGGGCAGAGGCTCTCCAATCTGTGAAAGAGTGTTTCGAGTCAAAATATTGGCTCATGTGATTTGAAATTCTTTTAATTTTCATTTTATTAAAATAAAATAAAACGTCCCAACAAAAGAATGAAAAAGTATTTTCTTGTAAAATTTATTCCAGTAATCTTTGGTTTACAACTTTAAAAAAAAATCTTTTAAATAGTTTAATTACAGTTGTCTTCATGGTTTTCCATGAATTTCCATAATCTAATGTACTGTAGTTCTCACCCTCAGCTGCATGTGTTGTTGAGATTTGACACCTGAGCACTGCTGCTGTGCTTTAGAGTCTCAGGTTACGTGGAGAGAGTAAAGGACCTCTGTAAATTATTCATGACTTGAATCTTAAGGGTGTCTGAGTTGGAGCAAGCAGAGTACATCCCCATCCCTGTTTCTCTCTCTCTCTCTGTTATCTCTATCCTTCTGTGGCCCCTATTACTCTCTCCATTAGCTCAGGCAAAGCAGATATAGGATGAAGTTGAAGTAAAAGTGTTGAAAGACTTTTAAATGTAGATCAAAGTGTAGAAAGTGAAGTTGAGCTATTTTGACACTGGCAGTGTTCGTGTACAGAATGTGTCTCTGTGAGTGTATACATTGTTTTCTTTTTTTTGGATCCTGATGAGGTCACAATATTCAATTCAAACCAATGTTCAAACACTGCTTGTACTCTACACTCTCTCTTACACATATAAATGAACTGTATACACACACACACACAAAAACACAATTTCACATGATATAGTTTTTGTTTTATTATTTTTTCATTAATTACACGCATTTTATGTTTGTTTTATTTTTTTATTACTAAAAATACTTTTTAAAAGATTCTGTTTACCTGAATATATCCAGAAGAGGTCAATTATGTGTAATACTTATCTTTGTAGATTTGGTTGGGTATCCTAAACAACTTAAGTGGTTTTGGTGTTTGCCAACTTATCTGCTTCTGGCTATCCTACCGTCTCTATTAATCATGATGTCCAGATGATAAATAGCCTGAAAATATCCTATAATATTTGGAAGCAAATTTGTTTAAGATGATGACTACATACAGAGAAGAAAACGCCCACAGGGTGTCAAACTTTTAAAATAAATCATCTCGACGGACAGAAAAATGAGCACAGATTAGTCAGGCACATGTTCTCTATCTTTGCAAATCATACAAAGGGAATTATGTAATGTGTTTTCTCTGAAGACCGAGCTTGGCTCGCTCACTCTGTCGCTCCTTTTTTTTCTGTTTTGCCATCTCTCACTTTAGAACAATGCCTCTTTCATTATTTTTTTTTCCCATGGATTGCCAGCACAGATTTGAGTGAGTGTCTAAACAATCATTTTTAATGGTGCTGACAGAAACTGAAGCCAAATGCTTACGGCAGCAAATTTAGCACAGTAAAAAAAAAATTGTAATTAATTACTTGTTTGGTTTTCCATTTAATATGGACCTTTAACTTTGTTGAAGTAAATCTCTATGGAGAGGAGAAAAACATTTTGCAGTCAGTTCTAGTGAAGTTTGTACTGACGTAAGTAAGTGTTGGAATTTGAAATGGCTCCTGCCTTTATTGCAAAAGCCCCTGACAGGTGCTAGCTGCCCGTTCACAAGCCTGATCATTATTCAGGACTTATAGAGGACATGTGAGAGAGTGAGATAGCAGTATGACATTGACTCATGCTCTGCGATTAGACATCAAAGAGTGAACCGTGTACAGAGATGGAGCTGGATTGAGGAGTCTTCAGAACTGGAAAAGATTTGAGCCCCTCTGACCTCATGAATGCATTAATTAAATGGACCGGGTGTGTGAAAAGTTCTGCGGTTCATAAATGCCTGCCATGGCTCTGTTCATATTTTAGAACTTTCATTAGAGCGACTGCATTCAAGTGTGTTCTTGCTAATAGAGCACTGATGGTAAAATATCAGCTTGCAACTGTTGTTACAGGCATCCAATCCATCACAATCCAGTCATTTTCCAAGGAAAGGTGGATTCCAAATGACAAGGAAAACACAAACAAGTCAATATAAGGCATGATCTCATGTGCAAAGGTATGTCGTAATAAAATAAAGGGTTCTGACTGAGTCAGATAGGGCTGTGTGTGGCATTATAGGATAGCAACGGATGCAGTTGGTCACTCTGGTTTTGTTTGCCTGTTTCATGTTTATTTGGAACATCCTACATTGTAAAAATTGTTTTTGTTAGCTTAATCCTTTAGGGCTGCCCCCTAATAGTCGACTAACCGTTAGTTGACAAGAAGAGGCTTGGTCGACTAAAATTTTATTAGTCGCTTAGTCGCAGAAGAAAAAATTCCACACGAAGTGCATGGCGAAATCACACAGTCCGTGACGGACAGATCGATAACGGCTGGTCTATGTGGTAATACATCGGGCAGGACATCCAAACGCTCACTACTTCAAATAAGGCTTTTCATCTGAAAGATGCATGTAGTAGCAACTTTACATGGGCGCTCAATCTAATGTTAACCTAGAAAAACGTGCGCCCTTGATAACCCTTTCATTGTCTTATAATATGCATCTATTTTTACTGTACTTGCTCAACGACTCCTAAACGATTCGCTCAACGATTAATTTTTCCAAACCCCTCATTTGCTTGACACTAATCTGCGGTGATTGTCTGATTGGTCTCATTTTCATTTCATCATGCCTATAATGCCTGATAAAGCAGCATTTGTGAGGGCAGTGCTGCTTTGTGTACAGCGTTACCGGGGAAACCGCTATTTTTACTGCTCCAAAAGCGGCACCTAGTGGCAAAGAATGAATTTGCATTTTCATTCAGACTAACACGAAAAGACCAACAAGTGGGCGGCCAATATGCTAATGTTTCATGCTGACTCTTTCTTTTGAGAGACAATAACTTCATACATGGTGCACTTTCAGATTTAAAACTTTGCAGGATGTTTTCATTCACTTAGAGCTGCGTTACACAATGCATGAAAGGTAATTTTCAAAAATCCATAATAGGGGCACTTTAAAATACTCCATTTTTGGTCATACAGATAAAAGTAATAAATTTTTCGAATCTATAAAGACTTTGTTTATTTGTGTGCACTCACAATAACAATGAAACGTTGCGCTTTTGTAAAACAATGAAAGCAAACAGGATGCGCTTTCTGCCGTCTCAGTCTCTGTGAACCTGAGCACGTCACTTCGAAACTCCGTGTATAGGCCTACTTGCCTTTACAGACATATATATCATATATCATATATATCTATAGTGAGTGAAATGTCTACTTCTAAATGAAACAATTCAAATAGAAAAAAAAAATTCTCAGATTATGTAATGAAACATGCATAAAGGCACATCACTACTGCGGAGATGATGAGTCAGTGTCGCTGCCTTCATCTCTTAAGTTGAAAACAAAGAAAGGACTAGTTTATCAATAAATTATTTAAATGTTAATGCAGTCTACTTGCTGTTTTTCCCTGACACATTCATAATTATTATATCTGCCGGTGCACTGTGGCAAGCTTGAGCACTTATTAGGCTATGTAGGCAATTAAAGGCTCATTATTATTTTTATAAACGTATAAACATATTTTTATAATAGTCGACTAATGCTTAAAAAAACGACTATTAGTCAACCAGAAAAATCTTTAGTCGAAGGCAGCCCTAATATCCTTGTGTATATCCATTTTATATTAAATAAACTTATTCATATTTATATTTATATTTTTCATAGTTTCAACACATTTTCTTCATTGTTAGTAATTAAAGTGCTAGAAAAGTGGAACAATACTTTTTGGTTGTCTCTTTAAGATGAAATATAAATAATAATAATTATTTGAGGAAACATCCTATTTATTCTAAGGTACAAAGGCCTATCCTAATTTAATTTAATTGTATATTATGAATATTGTGAGACTTCCAGCATTTGGAAAAGGTAAAGAAAAAAAAAAGAAATTATGGAATGTAAAATATGCTAAATTATATAAAATATTAAAATATCGTTTGATGACATTCCAGTGTCCTTAGACCTGATATAAGTTTATAGCCTAAAACGCGGAAACATTTAAAAGTATGCAGCATGTTTCTCACGTTAATAACTGGTTGATTCATATATTGTTTTTTTTCCCCCCAACTGGGCTGAATGATAGTCCAGCTGCGTACCTCACACAGAGAAAATACGGTAAACGCCCTCAGATATTTGGGAAGGGGTGTCATGTTTTTGATCGAGAAGCTTCTATTTATAATGGATTGCTGCAGTAGCTCAAGTGTGAGGCGGGAATCATATGACCTGCGTTCATTCCTGTAGTATCGCTGTGACACGCGCTGTGTGAAACGCATTTCTCCGTCGCTCGCGAGAGGAGCTCAGCATTAACATGTACCAGAGTAAACCGCTGTGCTCCACTGAAATACTGTCGGATATATCTTTTTTTTAAACAGCAGGCTCATTCTCTTATTTACAGAATAGACGTGATTACGGGAGACGATGCCTGAAGAAAAAGGTAATGTTGCGCTTTGACGCTCTGCCTGTTTTTTTTTTTAATTATTATTTCAGGTGGCGGTTCTGCCGCTTTGTAAATGGGATCCTGTCATTTTACATGTTGATTTCATTTTACTAATGTCGAGGCTTATGAGGGTTATGATGTTCAGCCTGTTTATCATCATTGAATTTGGGGCTTTAAGACTATGGCATTTTTATTCATAATGCATGTTATATGGTAAGCATATCGCAAATGTACAATGTGAGTAGTATTTTTGTTACATTGAGGCTCTGCAAAACATTATTATGATTGTTGTCTATTAAAACAACAACAATAACAGTCCACCTAGAGAATATGCATGGTTTTGGCAGAAGGACACACTGTTGCACTCCAGGCGCTCGGATGCAATCTGGCCTCCTTGGACAGCAGTCTAGAGATGTTTGCATGTGTGTGTGTGTGTGTGTGTGTGTGAGTGGCAGAAGGAGACAGTGAAAACATGAAGGGGAGGGGGAATGGATACTGACATGCTGACATGTAGTTATTTTTTGAGTGGCAATTAAAGAGAAATTGATTATTATTATAGGTTTGTATGTCTAGTACTGTGAGGCTAAATAAGGTTTTATTTTGATTGTCAAATTTAGACACTGCAATGATATCTAAATAAGAAAGGCAGATAATTGCTTTTTAAATGTGTTCAGTGTGCATTAAGGTTGTTAGCAGGCAAAAATGGAAAATTTTATGTGAATTGGTATTAAGACTGGTGGTTGATAATGTAGATCGATAAGCTTGGTTGGTTGCCAGTGAATACAGTGTGATCCTTTACTCTGCAATTAGTTTTTAAAATCATTTGCTGTTTGTAAATATTCAAAACACTTTGAAAACAGAAATTGTGCATTATCCAGTGACAGTGCTGACTTTGTAACTGAGAATAGGAATCGTTTTTTAAAAGGAATAGTTCACCCTAAATTTAAAATCTGCTGAAAATGTACTCATCCAAGATATCAATGAGTTTGATTTATCATTTGATCCGATTTGCAGAAATTTTAGCATTACATCACTGGCTCACCAATGGATCCTCTGCAATGAATGATTGCCGTCAGAATGAGAGTTCAAACAGCTGATAAAAACATCACAATATTCCAATGATTGACTGGAGCGAAAAGCTGTGTGTTTGTATTAAACAAATCTATCATTAAGGTGTTTTTAACATTAAACTGTTTCCTCCTTTATCCAAAGTATTGCTTTTTGTCCTTAAGTCGTCTCATCTCAAGCACTGCTTACAAGCAAAAACAGTTAGTGTGACATACTGTATTTATCAGCTGTTTGAAATCTCATTCTGACTGCAAAACAGTAGATAATCAGTTATCAGGTAGTTTTGGCACACAAGCAATACTCTAAATTGCTTGGATGGCCTTGCTGTCACACTTTCACAAGGGCAAACACATCCAAGTCATGATATAACTGTTGGAAGAGTCTCAGCAGCTGCAGAAATACCTTAGTGCTGACCCTGGTGACAGTAAACAAACTCTCTTTCTGTGCTCTGCCTCTTTAATGCAGGAAAACAGATCTGAAAGAAATATTAAGAAATTAAATATAAAAGGTATTGTTATCTTTGCAAATGTGAACTGGATTTATAAAATCTGATTCTTGCTCTGCAAAAAAATGTAATGGTGCATCCGAGGTATTTTTTGTTTCATTTGTCCTTGGGAGTACGAAATTGGTATATCAATGAACATAAGTGCACAAATATAATCTGTGGCATTGAGTCTTGGATGTTTATCTTGTTTTTTCACTACCACAATGAATGAGACTTTGATTAAGTGCTTTAAATCCATTACTGTGGTTCCTGTTGTTGTCCTCCAAGGCGGAAAGCTGCTGAAATGGAGTTACCTCTGGTTGCCTCAAAATGGGCTCTCCATGCTCATGAGCGTGTAATTTGCTTTAAAATCCTTTAATCATCCTGCCATGTCCGAGGATCATCCTCACACACAGAGCTGCAAGCCTTGTGGACAAATTAGTGCTTTAAGTTTCTTATAGAAGGATGTAAGCGTCTCTTGGAGTATTTGCTGTGACTTTACCACCAAAATCTTTTAATTTTGCAGGATTTTCCTCACCAGTACACAGTAAGCTACTTGTTTTTCCTCAGTCGTCTGAAAATGATTTAACATTTAACTCTAGAACTAAATGAAAAGGAGTATGTACAGCTGCACATTGATGTATGCACTAGCTTGTGGATTTCCAAGTTATACAAAACAATTATAATTTAATAACACTTACTTTAATATAATCTTTAACAAATCTTAAAATTAACATCATTTTTTATACTGTACATTTTACTTAAATTTACTTTTACAATCATTCTATTTTGTAGTCTCTTATTTACAAAAATAGTATCATTTACCAATTTTATACTATCTGTTTTTATTAGGTGACTGCCATCAAATAAACAATATATTTGATTTTTTTATTTCCATATTTATTTGTCTTGCGCTCTGGAAACTTCTCATTGGCTGTTTCACCTTGCACAGCTGACAACCCGATGAGTGACATTTAATACAGAAGAATCATCTAAATGTGACTTACTAGGTCGCTTTGAGGTCAAGATGTGACTTAATTCGTTTCATGAAGTTGTACACTTCAGTGGAAGTGAATAAAGAGATGGTGAATGCAGGAGATGAAAATATAAACCTCTCCTCATTGCTTATAGGGAACATCAAACAGTTTCGACATGCACAGTGTGATATTTAAGGAATGGGGCTCTTATATAACTCATAACTATAGAAGTAAGCTGCAGTATTGAATTATGCTGCAGCACAAGAATAATAAGATGAATGTTCTAGTATTCAAAGGCTTTCTATTATTCAATCATACCCCAAAACCCACAATTGCATTTGCAAAATAAGGCAAATGACGAGTGATTTTTGGCTAGTTGAATGGCAGAGAGATCCTGCGGTGGAAATCTGAGCCTTTCAGATACACAGTCATGTCAGCCATGCGCATGGACCTCAAGCAGAATGTAGTAGGGCATTATGGAATCCCCACGGGTTGACTAGATGCTCTATTTATGGAGAACCTGCTTAAAGATGGATGACTCTGGCTGTATGAACGAGAAAGCTGGTGAAAAGTAAGGTGTGTGTGTGTTTAGCGACATGTGGAACAAACTCCTCCCTTACGCTGACCTTTAGTTGGTCGTGCTTACAGAGGTTTTGATGATATATGGTGTGGACATCTGAAGCATGCAGATGAGTGTATGAAGAGAGCGGGTGCGGCAGTGATAGAGATCTTACTACTGCAGTACGGCTTCATGCCTTTATTACTTGAACCGCAGATATTTGGCTCAGGTTGAAAGGAATCAGAGATTTGGGAAAGCTCTGGATTGTTTTTGTACTTCATGAGAACTTAATGATGATCCACCCTCACTTACGAGTTCTTATCAGAGGAGATGTGGTTAGGCTTATAAGATTCAATCACTGTTTTCTCTCTTTTATGATGTGGTTTTCTAGTTTATGGAAGCTTTGTGCTGGTTGGAACCACCAACATGATGATTTAATTAACCTCCGAATCTGTGGTGGCATCACGGAATCGCCGAAAATTCCGTGATGGGCTCACAGAAAAAATTCCGTGATGGGCTCACAGAAGTGATACCAATGTAAGTCAGTGACAGGCATCAGCCGCGCTCCACGCACGGAAACCCTTAGCATCAATATGCCGTCGTGATACTGGGAAATTTCTCGTCATCATTATTGTTCAGAACTGGGTAGGTTTAGGGTAGGGGTGGGGTCAGGTACTCCAGTGAAAGTATAAATTTATATACAAAATATAACTGCATCGGAGTCACTCTTTTTACGCAGCGCTGGTGTTGAACCAGTGAATCCGTGAATGGACCACGGCTGATGCCTTCTGTGAGCCCATCACGGAATTTTCGGCGATTCCGTGATACCACCACAGATTCGGGGTTAATTAAGTCCGTGAACATTACACGGAATTCTGTGAGATCAGGTTGCAACCACAATCACTTTATACTCCCTATAGTATATAGGCTTTTACACTTGACCGACATTGTGACTTGAAAGCTATAGTAATAGTTCGCCCTTTGTTTCTTCTGCACAGAAGGTATTTTCCAAAATGTCTCATTGTTTTTTTTTTGTACATAAAATGATCCTCAACATACTTTTTTGGTTCTGCAGAAAAACAAAAAATAATCAGCGTAAATTAATTCTGGATGACAATGTCTTCATCATTTGAGTTAACACTCTCAAATGCTGAGAGGTACAAAGTGTATGAATGTTTAATGATGTAACCTTTTAGACGGTTTATGACTGGCTATTTTTACCCCGTAACATTTAACCCCTTTTCAAGAACTGTGAAGTGAACTTATATAATATTAGTGTTTATTCATATTTTGAATCAGCTTCTATTTCTGTATTTGTAGTTGTAAATTCAGTTTCAGTTTTAGTAATTTCATGTGCTTTTGCCTATTTTTTTTTTATTTTTTTTTTTATATTTGTTTAAACTTTAAATTATTTTTTATTTCGATTACTTGTATGTACAAGTAATTGAAATAAAATGTATTTCAGTTGAAATAAAATTGAAATAAAAATGTATGTAAACGTATTTATTCTGGGATGCACCAAAATGAAAATTCTTGGCCGAAGAAACTGAAGCCATGTATTTTGCCAATTTTTTTTCACCACTGAATAAATTAAATAGCCAAAATGTGTTTTTTTTTTTTTTTACTGTTTAAAGAAAAAAAATAAACAATTACAAAACAACAGTTTAAAAATATGATCGGCCCTCAAAGTATATGGCATACCTTGGCAACAACCTTTACTTGTGCATCCATTGTATAGATTAATTGCTGTTCAAGAAAATAATAGTGGTTTGGTGTCTACATTATATAATTTTATTTTGGAAACCTGCTATTCTAAACTGTCACTAGACAGGCTGTGGAGACATGATTGCCCCGACTTGGATCCAGATTTTAACTGGGAGGATGTTTGGTTATATATAAAGGAGGCTTCTCGTAATCCTGACCACCAGCAGATACATTTTAATTTCATACACAGAACATGTTTAACACCTCGTAAACTCCATTTAATGAAGAGGTTAACTGACACAAACTGTACCTGTACTGTGTGTGCTTTGAAGGTTCCACACTGTGAAAAAAACAAAAAAAAACAACTTGAACCAACTTAAAATTTTAAGGCAACCAACTTCAGCAGATTTCTGAGTTTGCTCAACTTATTTTTGTGGGAGATTCTCAATTTTTTGTTGTATATACTTAAAACTCAAAAATCTGCTGAAGCTGGTTGCAGAAGAGAATTCTTTTAAAACATAAGAAAATATTACAGATCCCAATTTGAACACTGTGTGAATATTATAATAAATGTATTAATAGAGCTGTTGTAATTATAATTCTTATTATTATTGTCTTAATTTTTTATTTTGTTTTACAGAACAACAGTAAAATTATAATACTAACATTTATGAATGGTGATGGAGTTCTTGCTTTTTCTCAGCTTATTTTGGCGGAAACCTCAGTGCTTCTTTTTGTTGACAACTGCAGATTTATATATGACTCTCATTACAAATTTAGGAAGATGTTTGTCACACGTATCGCATTGTCACATGCCTTGTAAGAATTCATAAAAATATTACTGAGCAACTGACGAATAACACTGTTTCAGCGCAGATTTTCCATTGGACTTTGAACTCTGGTGCGGCACGCGAGCTCGTGCAGCGCTGTCAGAATACATACAATTTGTGCAAGAAAACATAACGTTTTGCAGTTTATTTACTAATTGTTTAAGGCTATTTCGTGATTTCAATCATCATACAGTAACCAGCAACAACCACCCTTTCCTCTTCTCATTATCCTCAGTAGTAAACAGTCTCTCGCTGTCGGTGCTTGTAATGATTTTTGTTTTAAATGCTTCCACACCGCCGACATGTTTGCTGCATTATAAAGAGTGCACGCCTCTCACTCTACGCTGCTTGCCATTTGATTGCGTCACCAAAAATGTCATTGTTTGGTACAATTTAGCTATTCGGTCTTTTCGCTTATTCTGTATTATTTCGCTATATTATTTTTTTTTTTGTGCTATTTTTGGCCAAATAGTTTCGGTTGCTGAACATTCGGTGCATCCTTCATTTATTCCCATTATTTGAAAAGGCAACATTTCTAAAGTTTGTTTTTGTTTATTTTTTAAACTGTCATCTCTATTTTTTAGTAACCGAAAATGATTTTAATAGTTTTCATTTTAGTTAACAATAACTACAATGGGTTCACCCAAGGTTTAAAAATGTAGATGAGTCTAAATGCTAGTCTTGAATGAAAATGTTTGTCCTTCCTGTTCCCATAGGTCTTTCTTTGTGGTGGTAGCTGGAATGTACCTGCCATTCGTTAAATGCATTGACCTCTTTATGAGGGTTGATAGGACTTAAAGCTTGCTCTTCTTTATTGGAAGCATACATTATGGAAAAAAACGTTAAAATAAAACCCCGCCCTCTATTCAATATTCCGTTTCAGCTGGAAATACGTCACTACACTGAAATAAAGTCGGCAGCAACTTCCGGTTCATGCAGACTTTTAAAGAGGTGTCTCATACTGTGTGACCACTATTATGACTTGGCAGATAGGTTGTCTTTCCCCGTGACATGACAAATGCTGTCAAACACACACACAAACAAACACACATTCAATGATTTCTTTAGTTTCCTCCCAAAGCACTTCTATCTAATTAGAGTCAAAGGCGCTCAGTAAGTCTGTGTGAGCGAGCTGAAACCAGCAGCTCTTACAAACTTCTCAATCAATGAGGGACAAATGCTGGTTTTCGCCTCTGAGAACAAGCAAAAACACATTTCTCTGTAGCCATTTATCCCTTAGACTTCACAAAATGAGCACCTGTTGTGAAAAATCCCACTACAGAATGGAACAGAACATCCAACAGAACCAGTTTTGCTACACGCCCTTTTAAAACAAGAGGTTGAAGGTCTTTCTCTAGCTGTGTGTTGGACTGTATTAAAGTGTTTGTTTGAGTTTACACACCTTTGTAATGGAGTAGGTGTGAATATTGGGTGCCAGACAGGCGCAAACGACAGCTTAAAAATGTACAAAGGAGAGCAGAACCCTGACGTCATCCATGTCTACCGCAAACTCATCTTTACTGTTCCGGTGATTATCCGTGAACAATGGTGTGAGAGGGTACAAGGTCATGTAATATTTTAGTATGGATCCCCGCTCATGATCTGCAGGGGGGAAAAAACAAGAATGCATTCCCATGACATTAATCCATTCTCTTTTTTTGTGGCCACATTTTTGTTTTTTTAAGTAAACCGTAAACTTAAACGGATGATATTACCAAATGTCAAAAAATTCACAACAAGAATATGATGTAGACAACTTCAGGATTTACATTTAAGAGTAACACATTTACACGCTACATTATTGTTAAAAAATAATAAATGAGTAAATAATAAAAATATTTAAAAAATATACTATTAGAGAACTGTTCACATTTTTAAAGTTAGCTTTTGTTTTTTAGTTTTAATTTTAATATTAGTTTAGGTTTTAGGAACGTTTGTCATTTTGTCACTTTTATTAGTTTTTTAAATATTTCTATTTAGCTTTTTTATTTTTAGTCATTTTAGTACTTTAACTTATTTATTTCAGTTATTTGTTAATTTTTATTAAATTTTTTGCAAAGCTTTCCACCTGATTTAATTTTTTTAATTTTATTTAATTTTTATTTGTTTTAGTTACCAAAGCTACGCTGGTTTTACCCAGAGTTTAAAGATTCATGGCAAATTATTATTATTATTATTATTATTCTAAAGTAAACTGTAGGCTTTGATGACATTTTCAGATGTCAAAATATTTATGACAACGAGATGATGTAGACAACTCCTGGATTTACTTTTCAAAGTAACATATTATATTATTATTACTATAAAATAATGTATTCCAAATCATTACATGTTTTTAATATTGACTATTCAATGTCTGCATTTGCAGTAGCATACTAGCATACGTTCCCCCCAATATTCAGATTAATGTGGTCAGGTTAGTATAGGTCGTTGACTGATTCCTAAACGTTTCTATACCTGTCAGTTGATGCTGTATTTGGGGATGTGTATTCTTTTCAGCCCAATTTTTTCTCACTGTGTCTCCACAGCATTTCACCAGCAGGCTGTTCACAGTCCCCTGGAGCAGCAGAAGGGACAACGGCAGAGCGGGCCCGTCCCGTGTCAAAACTGTGGCAAGCCCTGCAAAGGCGAGGTGCTCCGGGTGCAGAACAAACACTTCCACATCAAGTGCTTTGTCTGCAAAGGTAACACGTCAATCACGACACCACTCAATCCATCTATTATTGTGTGGCAGTTTTCAGACAGTTATATAATGGCTTTTACCCTAAAGGAATCTTGAAAGGCGCTTTGAATGTACAGCTTCTAGAATCTGAACACAAAACAAATGTGATGAAAACCTCAAGGTATTTTGTTGTGCAGCATTACACTGTTTTTACGTTAGCAAACTCTATCATTGTCCATGAACGGGGAGGGTGGGGTGCATATTGTTGTGACAGCGGTCTGCCACAACCATCGTTTAGAGAGGAAGTTTATTAAGGTGACGGTGTTTCATCTGTTTGCGATCTGATTTCATCAAGAATAGCTGCAATTAAGCCAAACAGATGGGTCACTGTGGATTCTTGTTTTGTCTGTCTGTGTATGTGTGTCTGGTTATGCATAAGCAAGATCATTTCTCCCAGCACCGGCTGTTTTCAGCTTGATGATGTTGTGAATACAGACAGGGGTTGCTAGGTGACCTCAGGGTTGAGACAATGTGATCTTCTTAATAGAGTTTAGCACGTTTATTCTTACCTCACAGTCAGTGCGGTTACTGCACGCCATTAGTCAAATTACAGTTGCTGCTCTTATTGTTTTGATAACCTCCCACCCTTAACTCTTATTGTTTTAAGTAACTGCTTTAAGCTATGCACAAATAATTATGGATTTAATACAGAGTTGTTAAGACTAGTTTTGTAAAACAGAATAGATAGTCATATGCAATTCACCATTATTTTGTGGATGGGTGTGTATTTAGAAAAGTTTGTATTCTCTGAATAGTCAATGTGTCATGCTTTTTTACATGACAAAGGATTTCTATTCTATTTCTATTGCTGTGCTTTTAAAGAATCTTTTCCACAAAATTAGTTGTACAAATTAGTTAATCAGCACCACTGTTTTCAACATTGATAATACACTACCCCTTTAAAAATGTGCTAATATATACCATTTAGGTACTAATATGTACATTTTAAGTACTAATATGCACCTTCTACTTAAAAAGGTACAAAAGCGTACCTTCTGAAAAGGTAGTGCTCCAGTGACCGCTTTTGTACATTTGTACTTACAGCGTAAGAAATGCTTCTTGAGCACCAAATCAGCCTATTATAGTGATTTCTGAAGGATCATGAAGGAAGGAAAATTCTGCTTTTCCATAATAAATGACATTTTACAGTATATTCAAATAGAAACAGTTATTTTAAACTTTAATAATATTTCACAATATTTCTTGTTCTTTATTTTTGATCAAATTATTAGACTTCACTAACCCTCAACTTTTAAACAGTAGTGTATACAGTTGAATTTTCCATTTTTAATTGTAACCATTACTGTTGTTAAATACTTATAGTGCTTTTTTTTTTTTAATTTTGTAATGTATTTGAGTTTCAATATTAGTAATTACGGAATTAAATATGGAATCTGCATAAAATTATTTCTAAATTAAAGAAGACTTTCACCTTTCACCCCGTTAGTGTCAGCAGTGGTGAGACAGTGATTTTTATTTTTATTCATCCAAAATGCTTAATAAAAATGATATAATAGGTGTATCGGAGAAAAATTGGATAAGCAAGGAATATCAGTATTTTAATTGCTAAGCCTTTAATTGTTTAAAATTTGCACTTACATTCTTAATCACACATGATTTCTTCAGCTTCAACAATTACAAATACAGTGCCTCATTGCTTTTTCTTTTATAGGAGTCATTCTAGGAACACTGGTTATGTGGGCGGGTGTTGTTTTTACAGGAAGTGTGTTTGAGCGTGTGTCTTTCCAGCACTCAGTATGCTGTCACACCACCTTCAACTCATTTGTTATGTAAAACATCAAACAAACCAGATGATATTGCTTCATTCTAAGATGTTTTGGAGCCTTCGTATGGAGGTCTGGAGAAGGACAGAGACACGTGGGGGAATTCACTTATCGTATAACTGCCTGTATTTGTTTCATGCACACCATGACAACATGGCAATTCTATTCTGCACAGTGGGGATTTCATTGCTCCATAAAGGCTGGACTGAGCACGCCCAATGCTCGTTCCAAACATGTGAGCTCAAATATATTATTCAATCAAAATGCGCATATGCATAACAAAATATATATGTACATGCAGCTTTTCTCAGCAGGTTTAAGTAGAAAGGAACATATTTTTAATGTATAGCATTATGGACATAAACATACCCTTAGTGTATAGTTTTATGTAAATTGGAGTAATTGTAATGTAACTGGAGAGGGATATCTGTTCAAAACATGCTCTAACTCAATATTAATAAAGCATTATCAAATATCAACCATTCAAAGATCTTCTAAAATATACATGTTCTGTGTGTGTGTTTACTTCTGCAAAAATGTGTGACCTACACCCTACTGAAAACACCCTAATACAGCTGCCTTTTGTTTGCCTGAATCCCCTAGTGATTTTTTTTTATCAACACACAGATACACACTATCCACACATACATACATACACACACAAACACACACACACACCAGAGTAAAGTCTTGAATCTTGATACCTCATCTTGAGAAAATGTTGAAATGATTTGATTTGAATTCTTAGAATGTCTGATTTCCCGAACCGAAAAAAAAAATCATTTTTTCTGCCTTCTTTCCTTCTTTTTGAGGCAGCCTGTGACACTTCTCTCTTCTCTGTCCTGACAGCTCCGGAGTTCAACATCTGAAACATGAAGAGCCTCATATATTTATAAGTGTGTGTTTGGCAAGTGATATGCTTTCTGTAGGCCTGTACGTATGCACACTTGTATGTAGGGATGTAACGATTCACTCAACTCACAATTAGATTCGATTCACGGTTTATTTTTTAACAAAATTAGATTTAAGACAAATTATAAATTAAATGTGTCCTTTTATTATTGCTTGGACAAAATGCTGCACGTTTCTTTGTGAAAATTGAAATATAACACTATAATAATATACTAATATAGCACTTGCATATTATTGCTCTTCTGTTGGTTTTGATTGCTTCTATTGTCCTCATTTGTAAGTCACTTTGGATAAAAGCGTCTGCTAAATAACAAAATGTAAATATAATGTAAATTTAAATAACAAAACTAAATTGAAATTTTAAAACAAGCCCCAAATCAAATAAATAAGTAACACAAATAAAAGAAATTTCTTTATATAAACAAAATAAGGCTTTGTCTGTGCTCTTTCCATTTAAAATTAGACCACTGAATTTTAATCATGATCCAAACAAAGATGCTGCATACATGTAACATGAGCAGTTTTTAGTCTAAATTAGATTGTATAATTTCGAAATTTGAAGCAAAAACAGAATGGTTTGACTTCAGTTTTGTGAAACTATACATAAAAAATATCTGCATGAAACCAAAACAGCAGACGAGCTGAATGAGACGCAGATTCACTCTCTGCCAGCAGGTGGCGCTTAAAGCGTTTCCTTTGTTTCCGCTGTAAAGAAAGCAGCGCTGCACTTATGAACATTAATATGCATTATACAGAGGCAAGGTGTAAAGAAAAAATACCATCAAAACTTTTCTAAAGACAGTAAGTTCCCCTCAGACATACATTCATATAAACTCCTACCCCTAATTGAATCGCGATTTGTTTAGCATTTCAACCGATTTGAATCGTCACATCGATTGAATCGATCTTCAACCGGCTCGCGGTTAATCGTTACATTCCTACTTGTAACTGTTATGCGTGGAGATTTACATGATAACGTTACTGGCTTTGTAATTCAAAAATATATTGATTAATGTAATTTTCTGTGTTCTATAGGGATGTTTTTTTAATACAGTAATGTAGAATTCATATTTACAGATGGGATATGTCATAATGTTGTCTATAATATGGCTTCTGTTTTATCTTGAATATTTGATTTGTTTAGTTGTCATTTCAGCGTTGTTTCAGTAGTTTTTCATTGAAGCCTCCAAGTACATATTTCCCAGTTAAATTAAATCATGTCAGTTTGATTTAACACACAAAATTAAATTGTTTCCCTCTTAAGGACAGAGCTCAATGTTTGTGTGCTCAAGGCTATGTCAAGTTTCTAATTTCAAACTGTTTCTCACTGCCACTGACAACTCCACAGATCCGGAAGGATTCAGCAGAATTAATAACAACTCCACAGATCCAGAAGGATTCAGCAGAATTAATAAATGACACACTTTATTTAGCTCCTTTAGTAGCGCTCATCAGGGACATTTAACCGCAGAGGCTTTCTATTCATAATTTAGCAGTAATAACTCAACAGTGGTGCATTGAAACCATGGATGCTGTGAAATGACAAATATTGATTTCCCCCATTCTCTGACATTTTCACTGGATTTAGAAACACATTATTCTGTAATGCTATCTGTCACATTGGATTATGATCAGCTAAGATTCACTCAAATATCATTGAATATCTCTAGCAAATAGGCAGGATGCAACTTTTGCTGCTCATTTACAGATGCTGGCTCATCTGTAAATAAAACTGCATGCTGTATACAGTAGCACACATTTAATTAAGTATATTGTGCTCTGGTTGTGTGATTATGTGTGTGTCTGTTTGGGAGTTTACATGGTTGTACCATAGTTTGGAGGTCAGAGTTGTTCACAGAAATTAGCTCAATCTGACAAAACCTCATAAATGATTCATAAATAAATCAAATAAAACAAAAACAATTCTCTTGATGGTTAAAGCTGGATTTGGTTTAGTGTGTAGTATATGGTCACACTTTATTTTAAGGTCCTATTCTCGTTATTCACAAACCATTAACTACAAGTTTAGCCTCAAACGCCTAATTTGCTGCTTATAATATGGTCATGCAGAATATGTACTTTGTATGAACTAATAAACAGCCAATATGCTAACAATAGGAAAATTGGTCCCTGTACTAAAGTGTTACCTTATATACAGCTGTGTATTCACATGACTAAATTACACTTTAAAATATATTAAAATAGAAAAATATATGTAATAATATTTCATTATATTAATGTTTATACTGAGACGTTTTTCAAAAACATTTAAAAAAATCCTGGTATTACAGTATTGTTGTCTAACATTATAGGTCATTCCAGTAATTTAAAGCCAATCCATGTTATGTCATTTCACATCAGACAATATGGTAAAAACGGTGTGGGTATTTTGTTTCTGTTTTTGCGATCTCTTTTCAAGGCTTGCAGGAGTGCCCATTCTATGTATCACAAAAACACTAATACCACTAACCCACTTACTGTATATAGTCGTTATACACTCACTGGACCTCAGATGAAAAGATAATATGAAGTTTAAAGGGATACAACTGTATTTATAGTAATATGCAATATGGAAAAGGTGCCATTTTGCAAACAACATCACAACAATACAACAACAAATACTGTATAATCCCTTTCTTCGTTTGACAAAAGTCAAATGAAGTGTTTAGTTTTGGATCGGTGTTAAAAAAAAAATGTTGATACTTAATTGGTGTTTAATTGTCGTAATAGCTAAAAATGGATAATGAACCATATTTGATCATAATTAAACACATTTCGCTTTGCTCTATTGGATGAGTGGTCAGCCTAATCTATTTTGTCTATATGTATGTATGTGTATATATTTTTTGCTGTTGTGTAGGCTATGTATCTATTCAGTGCACTAGTTCTGTCTGGCTAGTAGCCCAGGCCTTTTATGTGCGGTGTCTACAGTATGTACTTGTTCAGAGATGTGTTTTCTTATCATATTCCATTTCCCTGCTGTGTCAGCTTCATGTAGTTACATGTCCATGCCTTCTTCATTATACTAGTGCACACTAATTTGCTCTCATGTGTTAGTTATCGATTAATTGCAGGTCATTAGCGACACTCAGCATCATGTAGAACAGAACACTGTGCTGTAGTGCAGTGAACGCTCAGGATTCTCAAGGTGAATGTCACAGCTGGAGCTTGTGATCCTCTGCCAAATGAAGGTGATGATGCAGGAGTTCTTCTGTTTATCAGGTCATTGATGCGAGGTTCATTGCCAAAGGTGTGTTGATACCTAATAGTGTTGTTTTCTGCATAATCTGCTGGATGCAATATTGTGATACTGTGTTTATGATGAGGTAGTCTCAACCTCAAAAGTACCGCCCATAGTCCATTAGCAGACTGTCTAATCCAATGGCAGTAGCTGTACTTAATGCCTTTATTGACCTTAAAGAGAGTACACTCTCATGCTTTCTAAGTACTTTGTATTTTGTCTTATTTTCTAATTAGTCATCTGCACCCGACCATTTTGTCCAAAATTAGCCCATTAAATCATATTTGCCTGGAGGTATATGCAACATTAACAGTACTTCGATTATGCATTACTGTTGAGTTCCTCCCCCTACACCGTGGGCTACGATTTGGTCCAGAGTCTAGTGGTCCCAAGTCTGGTGGTCTCAGCACTCTTCAGTCTGGTGGTGCCAAATTCGGTGACCCCTTAGTCCTTCCTAGTCTGGTGGTCACAATACTCCCTGATCCTGTGGTGCCAGTGCTCTCTAGCTTGGAGGTCCGAAGTCCAATGTTCTCAGTTCTCCTTAGCTCTGTGGTCACATGTCCGGTAGTCTCCATAGCCCAGTGGTTCCAAGTGGTCCCGAAGGTCCTTTCCTTGTCATCAACACTTCCTGTAAAAGCTATTGCCATTTTGTGTATCTGGACCACACACACTTCCCTGACTGCCCCAGTGGTGGTGACGTCCGTGACATCCCCAGAGCCAGTGGCGTCTGCTGTGGCTTCTCCAGAGGTGCTGCCCCTGACTCCTCAGAGTTCCCCCATTATGGCCAGGAGGACCGTCCCTGATTCCTCAGAGTTTCCCTTCACAGCCAGGAGGGCCATTCCTAACCCCTCAAAGTTTACCCTCATGGCCAGAAGAGCTGTCTCTGACTCCTCCGACTACCCCTTTACTGCCAGGTGGACCATTCCTGAACTTCTTGAGTTACCTGCTCACTCTATAATGGCTAGGAGTGCCATCGCTGAACTCCTTGTGTTACCTTCCCATTCTGTTATGACCACAGAGGCCATCTATGCCTGGTCTGTTACAGCCATGGAGGCTACCCCTGGGTTTGTTTGGTTCCTTGTCTCTGCTCTGTGGTGGTCTTCCACTCTGCCATGGTGCCATACTCTGCCATGGACTGCAGATCCCCAGAGGTCTTCTGTTCAATCCTGGATATCCCCTGCTCAGTTGGCACAGCCTAGGTCTCTTCCTCCTCCCGTAACCCCTGGTGTTCTCCGGCTCAGTCATGGTGGTCTTCTGTTCTGCTGTGGTCGCCATCTAAGCCAGCTTTTGGCTGTGGTGGTCTCCTGATCCTGAGTGGTCTTCACCTCCACCCCTGTTGGTGGTCATCTTATATTATAGATGTGAGGCAATGTGAGTTTTTGCTTTGTTGAAGCTGCTGCTATCTATGTGATGTCTTATTGAGGTCTCTGTAGAGACATTCCATGAGATGTTCAACTTTTGTTCTATTTTATTCTAAGGTAGATGTGACATTAGTAGCCTGTCTGCTGGATTGTTGCTTAAAGTTTGATCTCATAATGTGAAATTGCAACCCCTCTCATGTAGAGGAACAGCAGACCCTCTCCAGGCAGCCAACTCCCTGAAAGCATGCACTCTAGCGCCATTTTAGATTGCCAGAGAATTCAGTTGGAACTCTAGTGCTAGCTAGTGTTGGCTTAGACAGTGTGTAGAGGGGTTATATTACCCTACAGGAATAAAACGCTTCCCTCTGTTGATGTGAGTCCTGCCAATTACATGTCACTGGTGCTAGCTTTCGCAATTCTTTGGCTTTGAGGAAAGGGATTTAATCCTGCAGCTTCATTGACCTTTCACCGATAGCTTCCGAGATTGTTCCAAAAGGTATCCCTTAGATTTAGAGTGCCTCAGGTGAGTAATGTGTAAAGGAATTGCTTTCACCCGCCAACACGTTTTTTATAATCTTGTTTACTTGCTCTTGTTCCATTGCAAAGTTTAGATTTCAGAGAATCAGACATGTCAAGAATGGCGATCCAGAGATTTTATTTCGAGTCCAATATTAAGATCAAGTTTCCATGTTGACTTACTCAGTTCACCCTCCCAATTTTTTCTTGTTTGCACACCTTCCCTATTCTATAGTCTGCTTATCTTCCTCCACCATCATTTTTCCATTTTCCATTTCTCCTAGCCCAACCCATCCTCTTTTTAGTGCCGCTTGCATAACCTCCTTAGCTGTGCTGGGTTTTTTTTTTTTCTCTTCTCTCCATGTTTTCTAATTTATCTGCTCTTTTCTGTTTCTATAAGCACCCAAAGTGTTCATTCCCAAGGTGCTGATGGGGTGTCCATCTGGAGCACTTAACCCCAGGGAGGGCTGTTCCTGGAATTGTTCTGGTATTTGCTGTTTTGGATGAAAACATCCTCTAGATTTCAAAATAATAACTAACATTATAACTTATAACTTATAGCTGAGTGGAGACTACTCATGTGTGTGATCATGAGAGCAGCATTGCTCACAGACATTCCATGCTGCTCTTATTCAGGTGTTGTTTTCTGTCTGCAACTGAGCTAAATATACCAGACAGGGTGAAAGACACACCCTGTGGTGCCCAGTGTTGAGGACTTCTTATCATTGCAGGGTTTGGGTTACATTCTTCAGTACTTGATGGGCAAAATATGCTTAGAGCAGTGGTTTTCAAACTGGGGTCCAGGGGCTGGGCTGCAATGGGATGCTGAGGGGTCCACAAAAACTTTTACTGACAAGTATTGGTCAAAGTCAATGAATTAAGATAATAAATGTTTAATGTAATAATTTAGCAGGCATTTGATATTATAACTTCATTCTCCTTTCTAAACATTGGTAATAAATCATGAGATCAATCACAACTATTTTACTCTATTGACAGCCCGATTAGTAACTGAAAGAAACATTTTTTTTTAGGAATTTTTATGCAAACAAGAGTAAAAGATGTCAACTGTCATCTTAATATGAAGAAAATATTCTACAGTATATATCATATTTGGTCACACTTTATATTAGGTGGCCTTAACTACTATGTACTTGCATCCAAAAATAAGTACAATGTACTTATTGTGCTCATATTGTATTGCAAAACACTTTTGCTGGTATTAAGGTGGGATACGGGTAGGTTAGGGACAGATTTGATGGTATTGGTAGGTTTAAGGGTGGGTTAAGGTGTAAGGGATGGGTCAACAGTGTAATTATACATTTAATTACAGAAATTAATTACAGATGTAATTACATATAGGTATTTTAAAAATATAAGTACAATGTAAAAACATGTATGTACACAATAAGTGCATTGTATCAAATTATTAATTTAAATGTAAGTACATAGTAGTTAAGGCCACCTAATATAAAGTGGGACCTCATATTTTAATAGATAATAGTTCTTCTTTTTATAATTGACTATATTTGGCTTATTTTAATTATTTATACAGTAGTTATTTAATTTTGAAGCATGGTGTCCTTATATATTACACTTATTGTTTTTTTCACAAAATATAAGTATATCTTTGTACTGTATATGAACATTTATATATTAGGTTCAAATTTCACTGCACACAAAAAAAAAACAGTGTTTAATTTTTTTAGAAGTATCTTATGAAATTGACTAGGATAATATAAAAAATTGCCAAAGTAAGATGCATGTCTATCATTGGTCAAATTCATGTAAATAAAGCATCCGTGGCTTCTATTAAAAATCTATTTTGCTTGATGAAATAAGAAGTTCAATGTTGTTTTCAGTCTTGCTCTGGGTGTGTGCTGCTCTCTTACCTTACATGTTCTCTTTAAGACAGTTTGTGCTTTTAGGAGGAAGTTTTAATTCATTTGGAACAGAATTCACACATTGTCACACCGCATATGCCTATAACCTAGCTAACCTTCCACATCACAGTCGCCAACCAATCATTCTTCAGCATCTGTGGAAAATATCTCTGCCATTTCCTGAGCAACATTCCTGTGTTATTGTTTGGATTTTTACTACGAGAGGAACATTACTAGAATGCATTGTGTTGTGTTAGCACGGGAATTAGTACACGTATTAGTATAAGTGTGCATTTGGGTGTGTGTGAAAGAACAAGAGAGAGAGCCTGTTTTCTGAGTGCTAAAGCTTATTATGTAACAGCAAAGTGAGGTCATTCAAGATAGGATCTTACAGAGGCAGGTGGATAACTGTCAGGCACTTGGAGATAATAAATGTTTAATGTAATAATTTAGCAGGCATTTGATATTATAACTTCATTCTCCTTTCTAAACATTGGTAATAAATCATGAGATCAATCACAACTATTTTACTCTATTGACAGCCCGATTAGTAACTGAAAGAAACATTTTTTTAGGAATTTTATGCAAACAAGAGTAAAAGATGTCAACTGTCATCTTAATATGAAGAAAATATTCTACAGTATATATCATATTTGGTCACACTTTATATTAGGTGGCCTTAACTACTATGTACTTGCATCCAAAAATAAGTACAATGTACTTATTGTGCTCATATTGTATTGCAAAACACTTTTGCTGGTATTAAGGTGGGATACGGGTAGGTTAGGGACAGATTTGATGGTATTGGTAGGTTTAAGGGTGGGTTAAGGTGTAAGGGATGGGTCAACAGTGTAATTATAAATTTAATTACAGAAATTAATTACAGATGTAATTACATATAGGTATTTTTAAAAATATAAGTACAATGTAAAAACATGTATGTACACAATAAGTGCATTGTATCAAATTATTAATTTAAATGTAAGTACATAGTAGTTAAGGCCACCTAATATAAAGTGGGACCTCATATTTTAATAGATAATAGTTCTTCTTTTTTATAATTGACTATATTTGGCTTATTTTAATTATTTATACAGTAGTTATTTAATTTTGAAGCATGGTGTCCTTATATATTACACTTATTGTTTTTTTTTTTCACAAAATATAAGTATATCTTTGTACTGTATATGAACATTTATATATTAGGTTCAAATTTCACTGCACACAAAAAAAAAAACTGTGTTTAATTTTTTTTTAGAAGTATCTTATGAAATTGACTAGGATAATATAAAAAATTGCCAAAGTAAGATGCATGTCTATCATTGGTCAAATTCATGTAAATAAAGCATCCGTGGCTTCTATTAAAAATCTATTTTGCTTGATGAAATAAGAAGTTCAATGTTGTTTTCAGTCTTGCTCTGGGTGTGTGCTGCTCTCTTACCTTACATGTTCTCTTTAAGACAGTTTGTGCTTTTAGGAGGAAGTTTTAATTCATTTGGAACAGAATTCACATTGTCACACCGCATATGCCTATAACCTAGCTAACCTTCCACATCACAGTCGCCAACCAATCATTCTTCAGCATCTGTGGAAAATATCTCTGCCATTTCCTGAGCAACATTCCTGTGTTATTGTTTGGATTTTTACTACGAGAGGAACATTACTAGAATGCATTGTGTTGTGTTAGCACGGGAATTAGTACACGTATTAGTATAAGTGTGCATTTGGGTGTGTGTGAAAGAACAAGAGAGAGAGCCTGTTTTCTGAGTGCTAAAGCTTATTATGTAACAGCAAAGTGAGGTCATTCAAGATAGGATCTTACAGAGGCAGGTGGATAACTGTCAGGCACTTGGAGAGAATAGGTTGCATACTATAATTTACTGGGATTGTAACAATTTTACTGCTAACGTATTCTCAAATGTTTCTCCTGTTATTCACTAAAAACAAACAGTCAAAATGAGGCAATTGCTGACTTGCGGTAAGAATAAAAAGCAATAAATTGAATATGGACAGCATAGTCCAGATTTGATTTTGAATTTGAATAGTGTTTCCTTCTGTACTGACAAAAAAGATGTTTATATTTGGATTTTAAAGGGCAAATTTTGTTTTGTATTTGTTTGTTAAACATGTTAAAAACCTTCAGCTGTGGTTGCTAGAATTGTAAAAATTACAGTAGCAAATTTGCAAAAAACAAAACAAAAAAAAACTAATATATAGAAGGTACACACAAATAAAAAATCATGGTAACGAACATGACACTAAATAATACAATAAATGTTAACAACATAAAATGTAACATACTGCCCAAAGATGCATAACTGTAAAAGGAAAAAACAACAATTGTTTAAATGAAAAACCATAAAATGAGAAGTGTTAAACAGGAAATTCTGGGAATGTCAATTTACTGTTTTTCACTGTAAAGTATAAAATGACATGTTCTTATTTGCTTCTAAAAACAGTATTTTACGGTAAAATGACATTAGATGTGTTACATTGTTTTTTTATGGTATATAGTAGGGAAGCTTAATGTTAATCAATTAACAGTTTTTCTTACCGTAACATTTTTAGAGTGTTTTACCGTTAAAATTATAAAAGCAGACAAATAAGAGCTGAAGGTGCAGCTGTGTGTGAGTGTTTTTGTCTGTTATTCAGAATGAGATATCTCAGAAAGAAAAGCCATGGGAGAGAAGGAAATTCCACAGTTATCATTTACTTCAGAGGAGGTGGAAAATGGATCGGCCCTGAGAATGATGTCATCGGAGTGTATCTGTGTGTATTATGTTCCTGATGTGGTTCCTGTTTTAGTGGAAAAAGGACTGTGAGAAAAGGAAAGAGAGAGTGGGGAGAGATGGAGGGAGTCTATGAGGGAGAGGGGAAAATTAGAGGAAGGTTGTGTTTCATTTTGTTTTGTCCTGTCCACTCATGCACCTGCCCGGTCTCCAGTCTCCATGTGCCTGGATCATGTCATGGTGTGCTGATTAGAAACACCCCAATTACTCTGCTCACATAAACAACTGGACACACACCCAAACATGTGATTTGGGTAGTCATTATGTCATTATGGGTAATATGCATATTTATTCCTCAGACCCATTAAGCACAAACCAGTGTTACTTTTGACAGCAAATTTTGATTCAGTTTTAATCATAGACTTTTGACTTTAGTCATAGACATTTGACTGGATCTCTTCCAAAATTTGCCCTTCCAAACATTTTCATCTCGTTTTTATTCTTTGACAAAAGTGTCAATAGATTTTCGTGATAGTTTTGTCATTCAAAATGAGCTTTTATTTCATTATCTCTTTTTCATTGGTGAAAACATTTTGTTGACGAAAATTATTCATCAGCGAAATTAACACTGCCACAAACTCCGCCCTATCTGAAATTCTAAAGATTTCATTGGTCATGTTTGCCACAGTCAGATCCATACATGACTTTTATGAGCTGTGAATCTATGAAGTCTGTATATTAGATTAGGTCCGTATATCCATTAATATTGTATATTAGATATTTGTTTATTAGAGCACCGACTATTAGTGATTGTAAATGGAAGCACCAACAGGTTTCTGCTCCGTATATCCTCACCAGAATAAACTTTTCCGGTTTTGCACACATTCAAGTGACGACTTTGAATGACAGATTGCATTCTGGGAATTTTATGTTATCATTTAAAGATGAACACATTGTAGCATTAACTGTCTCTCTCTTTTTTTCCTGCAGTTTGTGGATGTGATTTGGCTCAGGGAGGCTTTTTTGTGCGTCAGGGCGAGTTTATCTGCACTCTGGATTATCAGCGACTCTATGGCACCCGCTGCTTCAGTTGTGAAGAGTTCATTGAAGGGGAAGTTGTGTCCGCCCTGGGCAAGACATACCATCCGCGTTGCTTTGTCTGTGCTATCTGCAAGTAAGACACACAGTCAAACACACTAACATACATTCACTTTGGTACTTTAACAGTTTTAGCTTTACGTTTTCAGTTGAACATTTTCATTTGGATAAGGTACAGCAGCAGTAACCAAATTCAAAATGTTAATCACATATGTGACCCTGGACCACAAAACCAGTCATAAATAGCACAGGTATATTTGTAGCAATAGCCAACAATACATTGTATGGGTGAAAATTATTGATTTTTCTTTTATGCCAAAAATCATTAGGATATTAAGTAAACATCATGTTCCATGATATTTTGTAAATTTCCTATCGTAAATATATCAAAACTTAATTTTTGATTAATAATATCCATTGCTAATAACTTCATTTGGACAACTTTAAAGGCCATTTTCTCAATATTTAGATTTTTTTGCATCCTCAGGTTCAGGATTTTCAAATAGTTGTATCTTGGCCAAATATTGTCCTATCCTAACAAACCATACATAAAAAAAATTACCTTTATGACTTATCAATATCAGTTTTATCAGTAATAATTTACACACTTAATGTCTTAATAATAATAATTTTTTTATAATTCATTTTTAATCTTCTCCTTCTTCAGACATTAAGTGTTTGCTTTCTATTAATTTCTTTCAGTTATATTATATTATGTAATATAATGTGGACAAAAATTACTTGCACACTGCATGTAGAAATGTACTAATACATACACTGAACAAAATTATAAACGCAACACTTTTGTTTTTTCCCCCATTTTTCACGAGCTGAACTCAAAGATCTAAGACTTTTTCTATATACACAAAAGGCCTATTTCTCTCAAATATTGTTCACAAATCTGTCTAAATCTATTGTGGCCAGTAGGGCTGCAACAACGAATCGATTAAATCGATAAAAATCGATTACTAAAAGCGTTGGCAACGAATTTCATAATCGATTCGTTGTGTCGCGCGACGCGGAGACGTTTGATTATTAAAAAAAAAAAAAAAACTTTAGTTGAGCGTGGAGCGGAGTGAACACACTCGGTCTCTCTCGCGCACGGATGGTAGCAGAGTTTGGCGCCTCATAAAAAAAAAAAAAAGTAAAAAAAAAAAAAAAAAAAAAAAGCGGAGGTAGAGGAAAGATACATGGCGGAGGCAGAGAAATCCGTGCGACCCAAGTCATCCAAGGTGTGGGAGCAGGGGCGGCGTTTGCGTATGGCAGAGTATGGCAGTTGCCATACCCTAGCCCAGTCAGGTGCTGTGAAAAATTATCCAAACTTGAGTCGCTTATAATTCGTTTTTATTATTTTAAATCAGAGAGTTTTAAAAATAGTAAACCAATGATAAGCATTAAAATAACTTGTCAGTAAAACTTCGTAACGCCATTGGATCATCGAGCTCTCAGCGAGACCTCGTAACTTCACCCGCCTCCGTTCAGATTGACGCGCGCACAGCCTGGAGAAGATGAGATCTCTGCTTTTCGCAATGCAAGGGTGAATAAATAATTGGTGTTTGAATAGTACAGCGTTTTCTTTACTCAAACACTATGTCAGTAAAGGATAATGTTTTGTGTGTTTGAAGAGTGGAGAAGAATTAGTTATTTGCTGTCTATATCGTTTTAAATATCCTGTGCATTATGTGCATAAGCGCTTAATTTGAGATTTTGGCCAAGTGTATTAAACAACAAGAAAAACTAAGCGCCCATATAGCTACAATCAAAGTTATATAACCTGTAAAGTTGATGAAAGCATAATGCACTTGCTGCTTCAGATAACAGTTACAGCCGTTCTAATGACAGACAAAACACTCCATCTCCGTCATTCTCTGGTCAAAAACATTATTAACTCCATTTGAGCTTGATTTTCATATAATGTTAAGTGCAAGTGTCTGATACAATACCAACGCTAACGACGCAGTGTTGTTAAATTATTTAATTTTTGCACCCCAAAAGTCTATATATTTGGCAGATGTAAAGCATACATGTGTATGTTTTTGTGTTAGTCCATTTTATTTTATTTTTATTATTATTATAACAGCTCAGGGATGTTCAAGGAGCAACATGTTTGTGCACTTTCTAAAGATTTTAGTTCTGTTTTTGAATAAAGGGTTGGAAATGAATGCTTTTCTTTTTCTTTTTTAAAAATCCGATTCATCGATTAATCGAAAAATAATCGACAGATTAATCGATTATTAAAATAATCGTTAGTTGCAGCCCTAGTGGCCAGCCTAAGGCACACCTGTGCAATAATCATGCTGTCTAATCAGCATCTTGATATGCCACACCTGTGAGGTGGATGGAATATCTCGGCAAAGGAGAAGTGCTCACTAACACAGATTTAGACAGATTTGTGAACAATATTTGAGAGAAATAGGCATTTTGTGTACATAGAAAAGGTCTTTGTCTTTGATCTTTGAGTTCAGCTCGTGAAAAATGGGGGCAAAAACAAAAGTGTTGCGTTTATAATTTTGTTCAGTGTATTTATATTATTATTATTATTATTAAATTATTTTTATTTTTATTATGAAATTATTATTATTATAACACAAGTCATAGTATAATAGTATATAAAGTTTATATTTATTATTATAAATACAAAACTCTAATATGGTTTGCTAAATGCAAGGAATGATTTTTTTTCATACCTTTACACATGAAAGAAAAAAGAATAGGCTTAGTAAGTGTCAGTGTAATGTCAAAAACTGCTGTTGTATTGGCAAGTGAAAAAAAGAAAAAGTAAAGACAAATGCTGTGTGAAATGCATCTTTATTAGATTCAGCACTTCCTGCATGCAGGGTTTTGCCCTGGATGCACAAATTCCATTTGTATCTCATGGTGATTCAAACTAAATGTACTTATTGTGTTTCCGTGTGTGCATTCATGCTAGCTCGTGTAGCTGCCATTTGTGGTGTTTTATTTCGAAATGTTCTGCCGCTGACTGTGTGTGTGTGTGTGAGTGAATTTTATGGGAAGGCAATCTTGTTACTCAGGGAGGGGAAGGAAAGGGGACCCGTCAGCTTTCAGTTAGAATGTTAAGTGTATGCTCTGCTCCCAGGCCACTTATTTCCAGAGTGGTGTAGGGTGTCCCTCAGTCTCTGAATGGATGTTGTGTATGTGTATGTGCATGCGACATGTTGCTTAGAACGTGGCCCTCCTACATTTCCATAGAGATGCCCATGTTTCTGTGGACATGGTGTACTCAATTGGTATCTTGGGTGCGACTGGATCTTAAATCACCTCATAAATATCTCATTTGTAGTTACTCTGGATGACTTTATCCAACCTATTCCAACACATAGTGTTTCTACATTTGCCAGTAAGAAATTATTGTTACTGCTATTATTATACCTTTAATGGCAGGCTAGTGGGTGTGAACAGAGGTCTACAGAACTAGATGATGACATTTTTACAAACTAAACTGGTCCAACAATCACAGGAACAGAGTATTCGTTGTTATACCAAGAAAAACAGACAACCGGTATCCATCACAGAATTTTGGATAACATACACTAGCACTAGTCAGGCGATGGTGTGTTAATTGGACATGGACTTCCACTCTTCCATTGGGTGATGAGAGCATGAGCTGATTATCAACATACTGTTATATCATCAGCTCTCGTACTGAGCTATCAGCCAAAGAGATGATTGGACATGTGCCATCATAAGCCTGCCTTATAATGGCTTGCTTCAACTAAGAGGTCTTATGCCTGCCATGTTCATTGTGCTGTAGCACCAGAAAATGATTTAATGTAATAATATAAGATTAATTTTCATAAAACTTCTGTGGAATGCAGAAGTGGATGTGAGGCAGAATATTCAAGATGTTTAATTTCATACACTGTAAAACCAGTAATGTATTAATACTAAGACTATATATGTTGGATGCTGCTTTATTTGAAAAGCAATACAATGTTAGTTCATTTGATTTATGGATTTGAAAAAAAAAATTGTTTTAAGAAAAAAAGTTTAAACTACATAACCTACATGTATTTAGATTTTATATTTATTTAATATCAAGAAAATATTTTTTATGAACTCAGATGAATTAAGTTACAGTACTAAAAAAATATACAGTGGTGGCCAACATTATTAGAACAGTAGTAATTTCTCCAGCTAAAAATGCTTTTAAGTCAGTTATTTGAATCTTTTGCTGTAGTGTGTCAGTAGGAAATATCACTTTACATTTCCAAACATTCATATTGCCATTAACTGTAATAATCCAGTGAGATTTGTTTACACAAGGAGTCTGACAACAGCCAGTGCTCTACACAGAGATCTGATCTCATCTTCATCCAGTCTGTCTGAAATGACACGAATTAACAGAACAAACTGAGACAGACTAAATCCAGAAGAACTGTAGCAACGTCTTCAAGATGCTTCAAGAATCCTACCTGCAAAGCTACCTGAAAAACTATGCGCAAGTGCACCGAGGGCAAAAGCTGCTTTAAACGCAAAGAATGGTCACACCAAATGTTGATTTAATTTTGTTAATTAATTAAAAAAAAGCTATTTATGACATTATTTTTGACAGAATCCTCATTTTACAGCATTTTTACACAAGTGGCTAAAACTTTTAAAAGTACTGTAGCTTTGCAGGTAGGCTTCTTAAAGCATCTTGGAGTCAATACTAAAAAAAGCATTAAAAAAGTAGTTCAGAGGTATGCAATGCTATATTTGATGCTGCAATGATTTTTTGTGTGCGTGAAGGTCAGACTTAAAAAATTTTTATGTAAAATTCTCATTTACATTTATGTTTAGTATAAGTATGCATGCAAAAACACAGCAGGTCTGACACACAATGATGCCAAAGAACATTGGTTGTCATGTGTGTCAACTGGTTTTGAAGTGGCAGTTTCATGCAAATATCCAAATGAGTATGAATGTTAAGGAGGAGCTTGGATCTGCTATAGCTTTACAAGACTCTCTTTTAGCTTATTTTAGGGTGCTTTTTTGTCATTTTAAAGACTGACAGCATACATTCTCATTGCTTTTAAATTTATGCTAAATGTCACCTTTTGTAAATAATAGAAAGTTTCCCTTTTTTAGTATATGTAAATTAAATTTTGGGTGAACTGTGCCTTTTAGAATGCATCTGCCTTTGCTTATGCTTAGATTTAATTTAAAAGATTAACAAGGCAGTAATTGTCGTGCAGTGTTTGCCAACTGCGAATGTGCTGAAATGTTTCGTTCTGTGAGTTTTTGTGTCCCTGCATCTGATCCTAATTGAAAATAGTTTAAGAAACTAGTTTAAAGTTCATCGTCATGTGAAAGTGACTTTATAACTTTGGTGAGTGATGAGGTGACTGTGTGTGTGTATTTCTGGCAGGCAGCCGTTTCCAGCTGGGGGCCGCGTGACGTTTAATGGGAAGGAGTGCGTTTGTGAGAAATGCACTCAGCCTGTGCCAGTCAACAGCACGGCATCCCCACAGGCTGTGCACAGTGAGTACTCTGTGTTTCTGCATTGCAATCTATTCCATTCTATGTTGGTCTCTTTCTCTTACACACACACTCACTCATTCATTTCCTAAATGTCTGCAATGACAGCTTTCCCTGCCATTTCATTAGTAATACACTACACTTTTGTCTCGCTCTCTCTGCAGATTGCTGTGGCTGTGGAAAGGAGTTTAAAAATGAGCAGTCTCTGGTGGCGTTGGACAAGCACTGGCACCTTGGCTGCTTCAAGTGCAAAGTGTGCAATAAAGTGCTTAATGCAGAATATATCAGCAAGTTAGTCCCACTCTTGCTCTTCTCTGTGTGTGAATGTGTAGATGGGTGCTTGTGTGTGCTTTATCGATCGCAGTAATATGATAAGGTGATCCACAAGCCTGCTGAACCCTCTGGAAGGAGTCAACGTTATTGATGTGCTGTAGTTTGAAAGAACAGGAGATTCTCAAGGCCAGAAAGCAAACAGAGATCTGTCACCATCCTTGAGTTCAAGTGAAATACATCTTCTGTAATGTGTGTTGATGTTCTGCAGGGACGGGATCCCCTACTGCGAGGCAGACTATCACGCCATGTTTGGCATCCAGTGTGAAACCTGCAAGAAATACATCACTGGAAAAGTACTTGAGGTTTGAAGAAATCTTTTCTATTTGTCGGGGGTCCTTTAATGAATGGATTCATTAATAGATTGAAGTAGATGAATGGGTGGCTTAATTATATTGCTAACATTGCTTAAAGTCCACATGAAATCAAAATGAACCCTATTGCCTTTTTTCAAGACCAAAAAAAAAAAAAAAAAGTTCAAGATTGAAATTGAAAGTTTAGGCCAGTGTTATTTATATACTATTTTAGTATTCATTAATATTTTAAATGAGCTTTTATTATTAGATTTTGTTAGATGTTTTAGTTTTTAATTTTCATTTAGGTTTTGGTAATTTTGTTATGTGTTTTTGTCATTTTAATTAGTTTAATAGCTATAGTTTATTTTTATTTCAATTTTAGGTTTTAAGATTTTAGTACTTCAATCTAAACTTATTTATTTCAGGTAGTTGACAAGGCAGCCCTAGTGAAAAATAAATATACTAAAATGTATTTGAAATGCATTTATTTAATGCTTTGTATACTATAAATACATTTACATATTTATGTACTTAAAAATATTACAATTATAAAATACTGATAAATTGGAACAACTAAATTTGTACTTTGCATTTTAATTGTGCAGGAGTAGTGCTAAAGTCCAACTAAAGATATACTGAAGTATATTTCATTGTGCTAAATTGGAAGTATTGCAAGCTTACTTTAGGTACACTTTAAATATCTTGCATTTAAAGATCGATATTGTTCATATAAGACCATATAAATTTCATCAATATTGACATTAAACACATTTTAGGCATAATATTAACACAAAATTAATGAAAATGTTTTTCATTAATAGTAACAACACTAGTTTGTGCAGGACATATTGAAGGGTTCATCTTTTTTTTTTTTTTTTTTAATAGCCAAGGGTTTAGTTACATGACAGCCATGAATGAGGAGGAGGGACATTCTCACGCTAGAGAACATTTGATTGGACAAAAATCTGCAATGCAGGATGAGTCATCATTATTTTGATCCATTTTCCTACACTGTAAAAAGTGATAAGTTGACTTAACTTTAAAAAAAAATGAGGAAACCCATTGCCTTAAAATTAAGTAAATAATAATAAAAAAAAAAAAGTTAAGCAAACTTGATAATTCACTTAACTTATTTTTTTAATTATCATTTACTTAAAAATTTTAAGGCAACGGGTTTCCTCATTTTTTTTTTAAGTTAAGTCAATTTATGACTTTTTACAGTGTAGAAGAGACAGATTTCAAATTTAACTTGTGCATTTCTGCTAATAAAAAATTGTCAACTTTTAAGAGTGCACTAGCATAAAAACCAAGATGTCTCGAAGTAAACAGACAGAAAAAGTAAAGCCACAAAACTGTAATTCTGGCCACATTTCATGATGCAGTCAATGCCCAATGCAATCAAGTCTTGCTTTTCTCATCGAATATTCTGTTTCACTCTAAAAGAAGTCACATTACTGAGTAAAATGGCTTGTTAATGTCATTTCATGTTGACTTTATAGCAAGACTTGGTTAAGTTTTATCATATCTTTGCTTTGAGTGTGTGTGAAAGACTTTTATTCTCATCTGAGAGCTTCAGGCCGGTACTCTGTAATCACAGTGGTCATGTTGGAGGGGGCAGAAGATGAGTGGGTGCTTACAAAGACAATCTCAGACAGTCAATTCACAACCCATCTGAAGCCTAATTACAGTATAGAACAATATATCTCCTCATATTGCCTCTCACTTTTTCTGGTTTGTTCACTCTCTTTTGTACTTGCATGCAAACTTTTCCTCATTTTTCTTTAAACAGCTATTTTGTTACACCCTAACAAGCACCCTATTGATGTAGTTGTTCTTTGTATAAGTTTTCCATTAGTGGTCTCATATGAGTAAATGTTGCTTATAAAAATACTTGTTAAGTTAGGTGTGCATTTCATATCTGTCACATATACATAAAGATCTACAGCTTTGTGTACTTTTAAAGCTCTATAAATAAGTGTATCTCTCTGTGTGTGTGTGTCAGGAGTGGGACACTGTTGCTATAGTGACTGTTCCATTGGCACTGCCACTTGCTCTCAGTACCCCAAAATTAGAACGAGTCACTGTATGACATCATGGTTTAGGATGGTAGTTTTAACTACTCAATTTCTATGCCAAGTGCTTTGAGCAGATGTAAAATAAATGAAGTCATGCAAAACAATATCTTGGCATCTTTTTTTTGCCCTCGGCAACATTTTTTACATGAACTGAAGGCTAGTTGATACAGGTATCCTAATGTTAGCAAGAATAATTAGCCCACCTTTCAGGAGTAATGCCAGGTCACAAGCCTAGACAGCATCGGGGTACTGAGGTAATCAAAGGTAAAGGATTTTATTGTGTAGTTGAGGGGATTTTTAAACAGTTTGTTCCATTTGTTGTTGTTGTAAAGCATGTAACAGAAAGAGAGCACAAACAGAGCATGATTTGCAGGTCTTATTTACTCTGTAGCATTTATTGAATTGTATCTGAGCCTGAAATATCACGACATTTTGAGTGGCAAGACTGTTGGAAGTGAATGGAGAGGGAGAAGGGGCTGAGTAGATTTTCCAGTGCATGTTTTGATACATGAGAAATTAAATCTACAGCTGTGCTGAACACTAAAAGGAGTGTGACACAGCATGCTAAAAATTTCTGATCACAGATGAGTCTTTTAGGACTTAATGAAGGTTGATGAAAAATGGATGACTGGAATCTAATGGATGACAGGAAAATATAAAAGATTGATTTCACTAATCTGTACTCTTTCAGGGTGGACGGAGCTATTGACCTTATGAACTAAATCTAACCTGGAAAGTAGTGCAAAATTACAGCCTGACACAGCTCTTAAGAATCAATAAAATGATTGATAACCAGATTAATTAATAGAGTTAGAGAGAATAAGATACAGAATGATAAGACTTTATCTCTTAATCTTTTGGTGATAATACACTACCATACAAAAGTTTGGGATCAGTAAATGTTTTTTTTTTTTTTTTAAGAAATTAATACTTTTACTCAGGAAGGAAGGACACATTAAATTGATCTAAAGTTGACAGTAAAAACATGACTTATATTTAAAAAAAAATGCTGTTCTTTTGAAATTTCTATAAAAAAATCCATTAAAATATATAATTATATAATATATATATATATATATATATATATATATATATATATATATATATATATAATATAAATTTGTTTCATTAAAATAATAAACAGCACAGCTGTTTTCAATAGGAAATGTTTCCTAATAACCAAATCAACATATTAGAATGATTTTTCTAAAGGTGAGCCTAAGATACTTACTCTTGGCGTTGGTAAAAAAATAATCTTACCAAACCCCAAACCTTTGAATGGTCGTGTATATAAAATATACCAATACCATTTATTTATGGCATTTTGTCACAAATGCTCATTTATTATGAGGAGTAAATCTCACAATGAATTGTTTGGGTAAAATTTCATCCCAAGGTCAAAAGAGGGGGGGAAAAATTCTGAATTTGACATACAGATTTTTTTGGTACATTTTTTAAATGAAGTGTGGCTATTAAGAAGTGTGGCAGATTTGCATCTGTGGTCCCTCTACTGTTCAGACATAGTTACTGCAGATGGTGTTCCCCGGCCTACCGCTATCAAATTAGCATTTGAACTGCAAATAAAGTGAATTATTTAAGGAATAAATCAATTAATTACATTGTCGAGAATTAAGACAAATGCAGTCTTAATAATCCCCCAATATGAGTATATAAAATGTATTCATTGAGGGATTTCTGCAGTGGTGGTGAGTGACTGATATATGTCCTGCTTTGTGTTTATCTGCAGGCTGGAGAAAAACACTATCATCCCGCATGTGCCAGATGTGCACGTTGTGAGCAGATGTTTGGGGAGGGGGAGGAGATGTACCTGCAAGGTAATTTCAACATCATCAAATTTACACGATTTGATTCAGATACATACATTTGCTGATGTTTTATTAAAACAAATACTTCAATACAATGAATATTGCTTCTATTTTATTAGTAAATTATTTTAACGTGACAATTAATGTGTCAACTATTTACATATTATATTCAACAAAAGTATAACAATATAAAAATAATTGATTTAAAAGTTATGGTTGAGAGGATAAATTTAATTTGATGATTTGTGTGAGAATGCTACAGGAAACATTTTCCTCTGCAAAGTCACATCCAAAGCCTGAATACATTCCATAGTTGATGTGTCTTAAATTATAAAGAAAAACACACACATTTGACATCATAAGATAAATATGGTTTTATTTATTCTCTTGTGTCCCACCTCAAACGTTGCAATACTTCAGTATCTTGTTGAACTCTGTGCAGTGATTTACCACAGAAACTCACTGCACTACAGTTTGTCAAAGAAGATTTATAGTCAGATGTGCTTTTAGAAAGCAGAATCAGTTAGAAGCCTTTTTTCAATCTGGCTAGAATAAAATGAAAGACTGCTGACTCATTCAAAGGGTGAATGATTGTGTTACTTAGTTTATGAATGCCAGTTGATATGGTGGTATATATGAACATGCTAACTCCTCAGAGAGATGAAGTACGTGAAATATGTTTGTTGAATTAAGAACGGAGGCAGTTTAAAGATACAGTGAGCACAAAAAGTATTTCAGCCCCACTTAAAAATTTACACCACTGATCTTTTGTAAAATGTTTTTGAAGTGCCACCAAGGTTGCATTTATTTGATAAAAATACAGCAAAAAATAAAAAAAAACCCTGTGAAAAATATAACAATTTTAAAATGTTTTCTATTTTAGTAATATTTTATATAATGTATTCCTGTGATGGCAAAGCTCCATTTTCAGCAGCCTGCAGTGTCACATGATCATTCAGAAATCATTCTGCTAAGTTGTTATTATTAATGTTCAAAATGGTTGTGCTGTTTGTGTTTTAGTGGAAACTGATACATTTTTCACTGGATTTTTTGATGAATAGAATATTCCAAAAGAACTGCATCTGAAATAGTTTAAGACATTTATAATGTTACAAAAACTTGATCAATATAAAGCATCCTTACTGAATAAAAGTATTAATTTCTTTTAAAAATGAATCATACTGACTTTAAGTTTTTATCTACCTGATGTCAGAACAATTTTTGAGCAAAAGAATGTAATTAATTTAATAATTAATGTGATGTACTATGCTTGTGAATGTATTGCTGTGTAAACTTGAAGGCAACTGACCTCATAAATCCACTAATAATGACACCAGTTAGTTCAAATTAATTGCTTTAGTGACTCAAGAAAATGAAATTGAGCCATTTTGAGTGTCAAATACTTCTCAGAGCCAGTGTATTTTTTAACGTGGACTTGCGAGTTATATTTGGCTTTCTCTTGCACAGGTTCTTCCATCTGGCATCCTCCTTGCAGACAGGCAGCACGTATGGAGGAGAAGAGTAAGGTAAATCTAAGCAAACTGTGACTGAAGACAGGGGGGTGAATTCACTAAACAGTTGCAGCACAAAAACCTGCATCTAATGTACCTGCAATTTAATATGACCAGGAACTAAAGGGTCTGAAACAAAGTCATTCGCTTGTTGTAAATTAGGCTTATTATATATTGCACCTTATTAAAAAAAACGTACTACTTTAGTCCACAGAAAATGGGTTGACACTAGGGATGCACGATATTATCGGACCAATATCGGAGTCGGTCGATAATGGCTTTAAATGTAAATATTGGCATTGGCCTGATATGAAAAATTATGCCGATATGCCTTGCCGATAAGAGGAATACATTGACTCACATGTGCTCAGGGTGTGCTAGTGATTAGATCAAGTCAGTAGTGTGGCTCATTCTTGAAGCAAAGTTTTGCCTGAAGAATGATTAGATTCACTGTTTTGGATCGCTGCATTTAAACTAAAAATACACGTACAGAATGCATTCGGTGTATGATAGAGTAAACAGTAACAACACATGCAGCGGCAGCAGCTGCAACCTCCCCCGGGTCCTAATGCCCGCTCAGTAAGTAGTTTTTAATTCCGTAGGGGGCACTGTTGGCCTACTTCTAATAAAATGAAAACAAAATACCCAAATAATATTTAGACTGTGTTTCTGATTAAATAAAGCAGTAATTGATGCCAAAAAATCATGAGTATGATTTGATTTAAAGTTCAAAACTTAATTTCATATATACTGATTTATTTATTAATGTGTAATATGTTATATTTTTAAACAAATTATGAGCTCTAAATGATTTTCAGAACTTTTACAGCTCTTGCTTTAGACCATTTACAAATGTTAAATCTTAAATGAAATTTAAAAAAAAAAAATAAAATGTTAAGGTTACCACTGCAACTTTCTGGAAAAAATGCACCGATTGAATATAGTTTATTTATAGTTATTTTCAAATCTTCAATGTACTGTCATTATAAAAGAACTTAATTGTTGTTTATTTGATTCTAACAAATAAGTTCTTGTTAAAAACTAACCAAAATGAAAAATTATTTGCTTATTTATAATTTCTGCACAGGAGAGACTTGGTGTTGTATCCAAACAAATGGAAATATATCGGTATCGGTTATCAGCTAAAATGAGTTAAAAATATTGGCATATCGGATATCGGCAAAAATCCAATATCGTGCATCCCTAGTTGACAGTATTTCAAATACATTTTGCTTAAGAAAAATGATGGAATAGTTGGTCATGGCAGATTTTATTCCTGAAGTAATGGAGAAGTGTTGTAATTGGGCAAGTGTTCAGATGCGTGTTGTTGTCGAGTGCACTTTCGGCTTTTATAGTGCTGATTATGGTGCCTGGAACATGGTGGTGGAGTGATGTTGTACAGTGTAACAGAGCCGATGAGACGTGAGGCGTGCGGATCCATATGCAAGCTTTATTAAAAGACGTGGTCAGAAACACAGGCAGGGTCGCAACACCAGCAAACAGGTATATCGTGGACAAGAGACAAGAGTCGTCCAGAAAACAAGCGAGGGTCAATCAACAGCAAATGTAATCCAACAGGGCTTGACAAGAGGGGTAATCCGATAACAAGAGCATAGTCCAGGCAAGGTGCAAACAGAGTTCGAACGGCGAGACAAAAGGATATCCAAAAAACACAGGCAAGAATCTGAACACAGGAAAACAGGCAAGGCAAGCCTATGACTAGACTATAAAAACTAGAAAAAAAGCTATCGCTAGGAGAGAGATAAACACAATACAATACTCGGCAGTTTGAGAACGATCTGAGTGGGTGTAATATAGTGTGTGTGTAGTTGAGTGCAGGTGAATCCAATGTAGTCCAGGGTGATGTGTAACAGTCTGTGTGGTGTGAGAGTCAATATAGTAGAAGAGCGACCTCTGGTGGCAATCGGACGGAAGGCTATGGACCGGATTCATGACATACAGTCCCAGTAAAATATGCAAGATTGCGGTAGTCTGGTGTGTCTAGCTCATAGAACCATCCTGCAAGTTGGAGAATTTCTCTATGCAAATTTGGAAGGTTGTGCTGTTAACAGATTTGCTGAATTTCTTAAGAGAATCAGGCACTAAAACAATGCAGACAGCGTGTGCAAATAAACACAATTTTTATTGACTTGAATGTCATTAAAGACTAAATTCTAGAATCATTGACAGACCCTAAAAAGACAGTCAGCAGAGGTGTCGGATTTAAATATTATCCTTAAGAAGTTGAAAATGAAAAATGAGCTCTGGTTTAGGTAGCTGACATGCTCTGAAATATATTACGCAAAATCAAAGTTAAACAAAGGTGATGTGCAGTATGTGGAAGCGCTTCACTGTAACAACCCTTTCCCTGCAGAAACAGGTGCGGATTCAGCTCAATGATCTCCATTCCAATGTACCTGAGCAGGTTTGTGACATGCGGCCCTGTCCCCTCTGCATGGGCTTACTTCCCAACCTGCTTTTAGTTTTAATAGAATGCTCACTAAAGTCCAAAATGGGGCTTTCAGGCTACCGTAGGCTACCACCACTCCCACCTAGTAAAAATCAGGAACCAAAGAACAAGATTTTACATCGTCTGGACAAGTACTTTAAAATGAGTGTGTGGCTATAGAGAAGACACTGTGAATCAACCCAGAATGCATTACTTATAAATAAAATCACAAATAAATCTTTCATATTATTGTAATGAGATACTCAATGTTTTTTTATGATTGCTCGATGTTTGTTGATTTTAAAAATGACAGACCATTTTCCCTTAAGTGTGCAACTTACAGTAATCTACCATTTGTCATATATGCCATTTAAACAAAAAAATAAAATAAAATAAAATAAAAATTCTCAATAAGAATTTTTGTCTCGTCCATTTTAAATATTTAAACATCATTGCAAGGTACATTCACTTGAGAAGCAAAATTGCTTAAAATAATAAGCCTTTTTAGAGAATATTTCTTATATATCTTTACAATATATATTAATAAATCTATAACCAAACTTTTATAGGTTTATTGAGGTTAATTAAAAAAATAAAAAAAACTATTTACTATAGCATGTTTGTTTACGTTTCCTGACAAAATACAGATTATATTTATTTTTTTATTGCATTATACTGTGTATCTGTTCCTGTATAACACCAAAAAAAAAAAAAGTATTGTTCTGTCCTAACAGCAATACCATTTCTACCTTTCTGTTGATTCCTTCATAACCTGTGTGAAAACTGATAAACTGTTGTTAGTGCCGCACAATAGTAACAGCCACATTGGAATTGTTCTATAATCACTCATGTTACATCGTACAGGGTTTAAATTGAGTCAACAAAATGCCTTTTGGAAGCTGTTCCTTTTATGGTTTAGTGTCTTTGTTTTTCTCACCTTGTTTTTGTTTCCAGGTGACGAGAACCTCCTCTGAGAGCATCACCTCTGCTCCTGCCTCCAGTGCATCGGGCTCCCCTAGCAGAGTTATCTATGTAAGTGCATTTTAAAATGATTCTTTACTTTATTAATTTTCATTTGTTCAAGATCACCACCAGTGGGCAGCAAAACACAAGTCTACAAATAACTATATGTGTAGAGAGAGTTTTAAAGCCATAATGTTGCTCTTTCTTAAGGCAAAGCTGGGTGATGAACTTCTGGACTACAAGGACCTGGCTGCTCTTCCTAAAATCAAAGCGATCTACAACATTGACAGACCTGACATGCTCTCATACTCACCCTATGTGAGCTACCCTGTGGAAGACAGGACTTTTGGAGAGGTACAAACAAACACCCTCATCCAGGCTTACATGAAGGAATAACATAAACATTTTTGACAGTTTTGTATCTTTATAGGTGACTTGAAAGCAAAAGGATTGCATAATTACTCATACAACAGCTACAGCATTCATTTGTTGCAATAGTGCCATTTTTAAATGCAATCATGTTTACTCATCATCCAGCTTCATTGCAACATAGCTTGGCCAAAAATCATAATTCATTGAAGTCTTACAGTAGTTTCATTGTAACTTAGTTAGGGGGAAATCTCATTTTTTCATGAATATATCTATAATGGCATTCAAGTCCATTTTACTCATTTGCTTTCTTTGTTTACAGTCACCCCAACAACTCACCCCTACTCCAACTGAGGTATAGTAGAGTTAACATGAAGAAACGGGACCCGTTATTGTTTCATTGGGTGTTGTTCACTAATCATGCCTTACAATATATACTGAATATATGTACACATCAAATTTTTATTCAGAATCTGGACAGATTGTTACTTTAACTTATTATGTGATGAAACCATTTCTAAGTGAAAATGTTACACACCTTTTCACACACAAATATGTGCACGATTAGTGAATGAGACCTTGTTTCCTCGTATTTTGTGAGCAGTTGTTTGTGAAGTAGAACAGTTGTGGTTTGGAGACATGAACAGTATTGTGTGTTTTTCACCATCTTCAGTTTGAAAACTCTGTGGTGTAATCACTCAATGATCAGCCTATTTCTAGTTAGGACTGATTATTGCAAACTGGTCACATCTGTGTTTCTTTTGCAGCTTTATATCCTCCTGTGTGTCCCAGTGCCATAGTGATTACCGTTTAACATTGTTAATTGTCTAATGCTTTCAATTTCATACTGAAAAACTGTCTGTTTGATTCCAGGGAGATGGGGAAAAGTCTCCCCGGCACAGGAGGCCCTCCAGCCCCAGCTCCAACAGCTCTTTGGGGGGTTATGGCCGCTATACGCCTTCCCGCTCACCTCAGACGTACAGCAGACCAGGTATCCCTCCACATACATGATGATACTTATGGACACAAAGCTATTCTTACCTGCACAGTTATTGTGTACCTACACTAGTATTGGTATAGTATAGCAGAAGTATTGGGACACCCCCTTCTAATGAACAGGTTTGACTACTTTAGTAATTTCCATGAGTACAAATCTTAATGTTTAAGCATATAATGATATTCTAGGGAATTGTGTGCTTCTACTTTTATAGCAACAGTTTGGACAGGACCCTTTTCTATTCTAGCATGACAATGCCTCTGTGTATAAGGCAGGGTTCAAAAAGAAATGATTGATTCAGTCAATGTGGAAGAACTTGACTGGTCTGCAGAAAGCAAAATCCTAATCCTCGCTGCACCTCTGGTGTGACTTTAAATGCATACCTTGAGCCAAAAACTCATCATCAAACACCAATGACTTGTACATATGGTACAGTTAGACACTTCCAAAACTGTTTCAACAGAGATGGAAATACAATTTTTAAATACATGAATTATGTTTCCATCTATGTTGTCACAGCTTTGGAAGTGCCTTTTTCTGTTCTAAAGAAGGGGGTGCCCCAATACTTTTGTCCATATAGTGTATGTACAGTGTATGTATCTATTATATACTAAACAAAAACGTCACTAAAGATTTATATTTTATTTAGATTTCTTTCGAACTTCCTATTTATCCAAAAATTTCCTCAAAAATATTAAGAAGCAGCACCATGACTGAATGAATTAAAAAAAAATGTATTAACAAAAGTATTAAGCATCACAACATTTTTAAACATTGTATTGAAATCATCTTTTGTACAGCATTCCAAATCACTCACTTAAGAGATTCAATGCAGGTTGTAAAGACAGTTGGCAGTGAGGCAGTTCACTAAGATGTGGAACAGAGCTAAAGTATTCCATTCTAAAATGACATTTTTAACCACAATAAACTGATTTGATACAGAATTTCATGGAAGAAAGTAATTCAAGAATCATTTGCTTTTTTAAGTATAGTTGCTGATCTCATATTACTGCCATTCTTCCCTGACCGTCTGGGTCTCTTGCTCAGAGCAATATCTGAGTGTCAAATACACGACTCATCCAGAAAATTCCAACTTGTTGTCTGTTCCAACTTCGGGGAGGAGTAGTGCCCATGGTAGCGCCAGAGGCTCCTCCCCACTGCCTTTGTACAGCGGCAGTGGTAGAAACACACCACAGGCAGGGAGTGGTGGTGTGGCCCTGCCCCTCAACCCCACTACTCTGGCTTTGCTCCAACAGCACAACTACATCCCTTACTTCAGAGGTACCACAGTTCTGCCTGCAGGCTTTTGCCCAGTACAAATCACCACATGCTGCATGTGTGTGAGCTTATGGTCTTGGATTTGGTCGGTACAAGATTCACTCCCCCCTGACAATATGAATGAATAAGTTCAATACTAAAAATGCTATTTTTAGAGCATAAGACTAATGTTGCAAAGTGCATGACGTTCCAGCTGTTGGAATTGGATTTCAACACAAATGAACCATTGGACTAAGCTCCATAACTCTTAGTGCTTCATATCGGTTGCATTCACATTGAAGGACTAGTGAATTACAAATATAGAATTACTAGCCTATCCTTCATCCACCTTTCACCCACCTTAGGAATTGAGACAGGATTCAAACAGGAAGCAAAGTCTGAAAGTAGGCCTAGGACAGCCCTGCACCTCAATTTGCCTTCTCACGGTAAACCCTAAAAACCAGTCTGTTTTTCACTGTGTATCACCAGTGTATTACAATGATGTGAGATTGTAGGTGTACCGCAAGGTTCAGTCCTTGGACCAGTCCATTTTTTATGCTTGCTGGTATTGTGTTTATACAGAGTTGTTATGTCCAATCATTTTGCATGGAAAACATGTTGATATTCATTGTATTTGAGCTGAAACAGTAACCTAATGCACAAAGACAAATGCAGACGTTGGTGGCGAGCATCAATATGCATTTATTTGTTGTACTGTAGTTGATGTTGTGCTTCTTCTGTTAAGGTGAAATTTTCCACCATACATCTAATATTCAAAGTGACTGTCTGTATGTTTGTGTTAATGTTGCCATTTACTTGGTGGTTGTTGTTTCTCTCTTTTCAGCATTTTCAAGTGGTTTATTTGACCCAGCATTCATACTCAGACAGGCAGTAGTTTGCAGGTGGAGTTCAAAAGTCTGAGACCATGTATAGAAATGAAAAATGTATAGAAGTTTCAGAATTTCAGAACACAGATCAGTATCACAAACTTGCATTTGATTAGTGATTTGATTAGTGACCTGGAAATAATGCAAATTTCTTCATTTTACATCAAAACATTGTTTAAAATGTTTTCGAAATCTTAAAACATTTTGTTCATTTCGTGTTTTAAAAAAAAATTCCAGATCTCAGGTTTTTGGACCCCACTGTGAATATGTAAATTCTATGAATATCTAGAATATATTGGGAAGTATTTATTCATACAGATAAGATGTCTCTGCAGAGGAGGAAAGTATGATGAAACAGTTTGGGGTTTTGTGGTTTTTCTGCAAGAAGTAGAGAGAGTGGGAATAAAGTTTGCAGGAGAAGATTAAAGGGTAAATTGATGAGCTGTAATTTTGGGTCAGTTTGCCAGGCACAGTGGCATAAACTTAGGCCTTGCGCAGTTCCAGGCCAACCCTTTAATGCTGCATGAAAGTACACTGAGGTTGTGTTTGGTGTGTGCCGTTTATGATTCACTTAGCTTTCTAATTAACATATTGGTAAAGTAGCCACACAAGAGGAAAATTGCCTCTTCTTTACAAATGCAAAACCTCACTGACTGTAGCTGCCTTGATCTTGTGATATCATTGAAGGTCTTGAAGATCGAAATCATTCACAGAATATGTGATGAAATGCTGCATTACACCCAGTGGACATGATAAGGGCGTTGCAATCCATAAAATCATATTTTAATGAGTAATGGGACCATCGAGACCTTCATACTCCACAGTGTGCTCCAGTGTTGTGATTTGTTTATGTTTAGTGTTATTTTATGACAGTTTCCTACTCCCCCAGCTCCAGATGTGTGGAAGATTTTCCCCTGATACAGGGTGAATTTTTACTAACAGCACTTTGTGTGTTAAATGGTGTGTGCATGTGTCTGAAGAACAGTTGCAAGTGTGTGTGAAAGAGACAAAGAAAAGACAAAGGAGACAGAGAAAGAGATTATTGTTCGTGTATTTTGGCTTTCAACCTATGTAAATGACTTTAAAAGAGCATTTGAAAAAGAGATTCTCTCTCTCCTTTACTCTCAGTTTGGTACAAGATTGTGATTATAAATACTTTGTGATTATAAATATTTTTTTCCGAGTATGATGATAACATCACAATTCAGCCTGCCAATGACAGTCATGTCTATGTCCACTGCATACTGGCTCCATGCAGTTCAAACAGAGCCATGAAATTTGAGTGTCTACTGAACAGATGCCATCGGTATAAACACAACATACTTTCACAAACTCCAACACAAAGACAAATTTATACTTTTTAGAGCTGGCTGTATTGTGAGGTTTGTTGGAAGATCTAAGACTAAATTAATCATCATTCTGGCAGCCCTGTTAACTTTTCTTCTCTTTCCTTTTTGTTTTTGTGTCTGCCATGACCTTCACCCCCCGAGGTAGTGAAAGTGGTCGGAGTACCCCCAGTCTCTCCACCTACTCTGATGGCAAATCTCCTTCATCTACATATGTGGCGGCCCCACGGCATTTCCATATCCCAGGTAGGTGCTAAAACTTTTGTCCTTTAGCTAACTATGGTAAATCAGCAGGGATTTCTTTTCTCACAGCTCTGCCTTTATGAAAACATCTGGTAGACTGAATAATTCTTATTCAAAATCTGCCTTCATATTGTTTTGTGAAAGGTCACAGTCATTTTTGTGCATCGTTGCATCATGATTTGCATCAGTTTAATACATTTGTAAGTCACTATTGTAAGCAAAGCCCTATTTTTAGCACATAAAAGAAACTTGTTACTGTCACTGCTCGTCCCTGGATATGTTTTAAAATATATCTAATGATCAGTTTCATGTGTTTTCTGTCCATTATTGTAATGACGTCTTGTTTCCAATGCTGGCAGATGCTGAAACAAGCTCTTAAAATGTCCCACATGTGTTACATTAAATGACTGATTTTTTTCTAGAAGTAATAGTTGAGAAGCAGACGTGAGATGACCTAAACAAGCTGCAGAGAGACACATGTTGTGTCAATTATTAAGACATTATGTCATTGCAATTACTCCATTTATCTCCCTGTTTTCCTCTTGGCTCAGTTCATTTTAGGTCACATTTCTGTCTTCTAAGTTAAAAATGTGATAAAGCTTTCATTATTTGTAATGTTATACATAATTCTGACTGCAGAAAATCCATTTTTCAAAGCCAAAGATTTTGTCAAAGGCAAAATGCTTGATCATGCATGCCAATCATGTACATGATGAATGAAATGGACTACAATATCTGGAATCCTTTACAGCGTCATATACTGCATTTTCTGCCCTTTCTTTTGCCCGATTCCATCCTCTAATAACTCATGCTTCTTTATTCATCTTCTTTCTTATTCTCTTCCTCTCTTTGTCTTCCATTCTCAGAGACTAAAGTCAAAGATAATATCTATAGAAAGCCCCCTATCTACAAACAGCATGGTACAGTCCAGTCTCCGTACAACCATGTTTCTTTGCATGCTGTTACGCATGTCACCGTGGTACATGTGTCCATGGAACTGTAAACTTTGACCCTCCTTCTGTCTGCTGGTTTCCATTTCAGCTCCAAACAGTAGGCCTTGTAGGTTTTACAAATCCCAGAAAAAGGTTTGAATTTGACAAGATACTTGTTATTAAGCAGTCGGTACCTAATTGTTGGTTCTTGACCACAGGCCTAAGGGTTATATTTCTTAGATAGTCAATGTGTTTATTTTGAATAGCAGTTAGCCCTGAATAATTAGTGCTGCTCAATGCCTATTAACTTAGAGATTATTGTTTTGATGTTTGTTTTTTGATGTTACACATACACCAAAAATTTGAGGTCAGTAAGATAAAAAAATAAAAAAAAAACTCACCAAATCTCACCAAAGCTGCATTTATTTGATCAAAAATATTATAGCAATTTAATATATTGTTGTAACATTACAAATATCTTCACATCACTTTTGATCAATTTAATGCATCCTTGCTAAATAAATATATTAATTTCTTTCAAAAAAATCTTACTGACACCACGTTTTTGAACGGTTGTGTACTTTTAATGTAAATAATGCCTTTGATATGATGTTTTCATACATGTCTTTTGAAATTCACCCTGACATGGAAACAGCAGTCAGATATATTCTTTATTTTATTTTCATGCCTCTGTCCATTCATACATACTCGTTTGTCAGTTGCAGTATTTGTAGTTTCCCATCTATCTGTGGTCTTGTAACTTAGATGTTAAACAAACATGGTGTCCGTGTAACTCATCGGTTTGGTGAAATGTCAAAGGCATTTATGCAATCCATTGTGATCGGTTTAAAGACATCTGTAAAGCTCATTGTGATTGGGTGGTAGAGGTATCAATCACTTGACTGGTTTCTATCGTCCTGAACTTACCCCTTGACATTGTGTTTGGTTGTGTCACTTTTCACTTGCTTGTTGATTCTCTCAGTGAATTTGTTTTTCTCCTGTAGTGAATACTGCAATTAGTTCTCAAAACAAGCTACACTGAAAAAAATTAGATTACGCATGTAGGAGTATATAACAGTATTTTCTTTCAGTTTTTTATTGTGTGTGTTTGTGTGTGTATAGGACACTGCATGATGTAACTTGTGTTGATCACTCTCTCAAACAATGAAAACTGTCCTCAAGGATATATTTAAACTTTCTTACTGTGCTGCAGCTTCCAGAACCTCCTGGCAAGATGGTGAAGACGTAGACAGAAAGGTGATTTATATAAACATCTCTGTGTGTGTTCGTCCATTCTGGTATACAGTACCAAGTTGTTTTGGTAATTTAATCCAACCTACCCTTGTGAAAAAAGTAAATTTTTTACTTATTATGGAAAACATATATTTTAAATAAATATACTTGAGTGCAAACTGAATGTAATGTTTTTAGACACTATCCCCCGGTTTCACAGAAAAAGCCTTAAGCCTAATCCCAGACTAAAATCTAAGTCTGAGCTGTTTAAACTGAAAGAAACTTGCTCTGACTGATTTAAAAATATATCAGAGCCTTTATTTAGTCTCAAAATGCTTACTTAAATGTCCTAATTTAAGTATGGCCAAATCCTGGCTTAGTCTAAGCCCTGTCTGTGAAACCAGGGCTTAATTTCATGTTAATTGCAATTATTTGAAAATGTATTACAGTTTAAATTTATATTAATTACAATTAGCAGAACTTAGTGCTTAGTGCAAATTTTAGTCTGACTGAAGCACCGTTCACACCAAGCATGATAACTATAAAGATAACGATAAAGATATAGTTCTAAAAATTGTTCTCAATTTTAAAGAATAGCAGATTCCACAACACAGCTATAACGATAAAGGCACAGAGAAACAATATCGATGGAATCACTTTCCAAACGATTTTTTTCAGCTGATGAACAATGAAAAACCTTGACAGCCAATCAGAATCAATCCTGCTATAACAAGCTGGAAAATTTAAAGCAGCAGACGAGCGTGCGCTTACAGACGATATCGTTCGCTGGTGTGGACGCTAATATCGTTATCTTTAAAGTTATCTTTGAAGTTATCGTTCTTGGTGTGAAAGGGGCTTTAGTCTTTATATGTAATTTCATAATATGGTTAAAGTGTACTGCTGTTTGTACTGACAACCTTTAATGATAGACTAACATGTAAAGTAATTTATATTAAATCTTGTGTCATATATTTAAATATATTTGTAATTACACATTTGCAGTTATGAAGTTGCAGTTGAGTTCATTTCAAATATATCAACTTTAAGTGTAATATCAAATAACACAATTCAGTTAAAATGATAATCAAGTAGTTTACATGTGCTTTAGTATGTTATTCAACATCAAAATAATTGTACTTCAAAGCATAATGGAAGATTATTACAATATAATGATTTAAAATGTACTTTAAAGTAAAATTTATAATTTGATATTATTGCAAGTGCAATTTTAAAGATTTTTAGTACACTTCAAGTGCACATTCAATATATTTAAGCACGCTTCGTAATATAATCAAACCATGATTTGTTTTCCATCTCTCCATTAAATTCTTTATTTGATTGTATTTCTTGCTGCTTTTGTTTGTCAATAGACCAGAACAAGTTGGATGAACCTGAAGAGTGAGATGGATGGACAGTCTCCAGATTTGGACCCCAGGACCTCCACCCACAGCTTACCCACCGATATGTCTCAACCCAGTGAGTAGCCAATCAATGATTTCATTAAAACGTCACATTAGATCACTCAGCTGCCATCTTGCTAACATATCAGAGCAGCTATTTTCTGTGTAGGTAACAATGAAATCTGACAACAATTGTATCATAGTTATTGATAAATAACTTTAAGTTCATTTGCATGCCCTTTTCAGAGTAAACGGAAAAATGGTCTTTCTTTCCTACAGCTTGCCATATTGATATTGAGTGGTACATTTTCTTCTGTTCATTTTTCTATGAATTTTTCATATCCTCCTTTTAAACTGTCTCTGCCTGTCCTCCCCTTGAACATGATGCTAGAGTAAAGTGCCATAAATCTGTCTAAATTCTCTGTTTTACAGACTTTCCATACAATAAGTCTGCTTCGCTGCCAGGATATGGGCGGAACGGCATATACAAGGTAAACCTTATAAGACCTGATATCTGCACACAAACACAGCACCCCACAAACCTTTTAACACACCATCTGTGTGTGATTTTTGGGAATATATGTGAGCTGTGGTCACAAATGCTGTCATTCGCTCTCTCAGCAGTGAAGAATGTTGTTTGATCCTAGTTGGATTTGTCAAACCCAGCTGCTGGGACACAGAGGGCTGTTGTAATCGCGCACATCAGGAAACACAGTCACAGATCAGTTAGTGTAGAGATTTAGCTGAGGAAGCCATAATGCTCAGAGGGTGTGTCTGTGCTTGCGTGCAGTTAGAAGTGTGTCTTGTTCCCACCCTCTGGCTGCTTTCCATGTTCGGCTTTGATCTTGAAATCTGGCTCCCTTAATGGACTATCCTCTGTAACAAAGAGCAAGAAAACCCAGGCACACTCTTTATTAAAAATCTGATTCAGATCTTTTATCTCGCATTGCCAGTGTTTTCTTTGTTTGAAAGCTTCTCCTGTACTCTAGGTGGCAGTATTTTGCAACGGTTCTTTGTATCTGGACAATAAACTACCTGAAAACAGAAATATTACCCATTCTTTATACGTAATCTGGTCTGACTTAGTGTCATGTTTCACCTATACTTTCCACAAGCGTTCACAAAGGCATGTGAGATGGAGAGCTGGTCATAGATGAATATTTATAACCAAATCCACCGGCAAGCTTTAGCCGCGATGATTCAAGCCTCTGTCTGTGCTAGACTTTAACCTTTAACCTCAGGAAATGAAAGAAAAACTTTCAGTTACAGCAGCCACCCTGTTCAAACATGATATTGTTATTCTCATTTGATAGTAGCAAAAATAAATAATGAAGGCAAATAATGTGACCTTCTTAAAACCAGATGCTGAAATTAGTTGCTTTGGTACATGAATGTGCCTGTAGTTGAAAAAACAGCCATCTACTGTTTTGATATTGCCGTGCATTCTGCATGTGAATAAATGGGCTCTGTATATAATTGTAAATATGCCATGTCTTGTCATGCATTGCTTCTTACCAGGCAGCTGATCTTGGCGAGGATGAGGGCGATCATGACTCATCCTGGAGTGGAATGAGAGGTGAGTGAGTATTTAACTTACATAGACAACAGACAAATTGCCTTTTTTTTTTTTTTTTACCATACAAAGATTATTGGTTGTAATTTGTCTTTCTCTTTCTCTTTTTTAAACTCTTTCCTGTTTTCCAATGCTTCTCAGAGTACAAGGTGAGTTCTACTGTGTATAATGGAATGCTGTAGCTTTTCAAGTCTTATCAGTTTATCAATTTTGTAGAACAGTAATTCTTAACTTTTTCTGTCATTTCTGTCATTAATTACTCACCCTCGTGTCATTCCAAACCCGTAAGACCTTTGTTCATCTTCAAAACACAAATTAAGATATTTTTTTATTAAATCCAAGACCTTTCTGACCCTGCATAGACAGCAGCACAACTGAAATGTTCAAAGCCCAGAAATGTAGTAAGGACATTGTTAAAATAGTCCATGTTGAAAAGTTGTTACAAAAATAACTTTATTCAACAGTTTCTTCTCTTTCGTGTCAATCTTAGACGCGTGTTCATGAGAGTACCACGACACGTGTGTGATACGCTGTGCCTTGTTTATAAGCAGAGGAATGTACACGCTGACTGACACAGAAGAGAAAAAATTGTTGAAAAAAGTCATTATTTCCATTTTCTTTGCAGACAAAAAGTATTCTCGTAGCTTCATAACATTACAGTTCAACCACTGATGTCACATGGACTATTTTAACAATGTCTTTACTAGCTTTCTGGACCTTGAACATGTCAGTTGCGTTGCTGTCTATGCAAGGTCAGCTCTTGGATTTCATCAAAAATATCATATTTGTGTTTCAGTCTTTCAGGTATGGAACTACATGAGGGTGAGTAATTAATGATGGAATTTTCAATTTTGGGTGAACTATCCCTTTAAATACAGGTTCACTTGCAGGGGTGGACTTTGTGTGGTTAATTATTGGTTGCAAGATGCTTTCTATGATTTCAGTAGATATTTAGAGACAAAATTGTTAATTTTCCATTCAGCCTATTTATGCACCATTTTAATAATGTTGAATATTGTTGGGTCCATATAGTTCAATAACAAATTTGAATGCTTGAAATAATTATCATAGCACCTGTAAAACCGGGTCCTCAAGCAAAACCAGTTGAGAACCACTGTTGCTGTACAGAGATTTATGTATAAACATTACTGTTCAAAAGATTGGGGTGAGCAAGACTTTTTATTGTTTTTGAAATACAGTAAAAACATAAATTCTGTGAAATATTATTACAACATAAAACAACTGTCACTTGATCCTTATCTTTTAATATGCTGATTTGGTGCTCAAGATTTCAAAAGAACAGCATTCATTTTAAATAACGCTATACAATGAGTGCATTTTTGTAATTGTATGTATTTCACATGCATGTATGTTGCAGGTCTATCCCTATGACATGCTAGCTGTGACCCACAGAGCCCGAGTAAAACTACCACGGGATGTGGACCGCACCAGACTGGAGGTAATATTTTATTAGACCTTCAAGTAGACCACTTTTCTGTTTTGTCCATCTCTTTCCCTCTATGTATTCCTCCTTATCTGGCCTGTTAGCTGAATCATACTCTGTCATATGCTGTAGATGATTTTACTCAGTGGTTTTGTTTAGTGTGAATACTGTATATTTTGCATCTTATATATTGATTGCACTTTGGAGCATCCCAAGTTATGATGATTGAGTGATACTTTATAATGATTGACATTTAAATACAGTTGTGTTATCTTTTTAATATGGAGCATGGGTTGACTTATTTCTGTTTAATTATTATTTTGTCAGCATTAGTCTTGATCAAAGTACGCATGAAGGCAGCCAGGCGAAGAGTTGCGTATGTTTGTCTGTATGCCTGACTGTATGCCTGTATTGCGTTGAGTGTTTGTGAGGTTATGGCTTTGATGGACTACAGTCCACTTGCCCCCGGCCAACACATAATATATCCTCAGTGGTCCTGGACATTGTGTCAGTGTTATTAGTGGGTTTAAATGGAAAGGGGAAGAGAAATGTCTGGCTCACTTTAACTTCAGCATGAGTTACGAGAAATGTTGATTTACTGATCCCACTCCCTATAACTGTTAGTTTGGAATCACTGTGGTTAAAATTGCAGTATCTGAAAATGTGTGTGTTTGTCATCATACAACTGTTGTCCTGATGTAAGAGGCCCTTGTCACATCTGTTTGAATTGAGGATGATTTGAGTCTCCCAACGGGAGACACTTGCAACACCCAAAACTTTCCAAAGACGGTGATTTCAGCAGCTTTTTGGAGGAGTTCAAGATACCCATACATCTGCAAGTGATACAGTACCACATACGAAAGGGCCTGAAAGAATAAAGATTTATACAGATCTATTCTGGAATAGGCTTAAAAGCCTGGCAACTTTCACAGCCCTCCAGTGGTGCTCGTAATCCTGATTGTGCTAAAGGCAATGAATGTCCTCAGCCGTTGCAAAGCTTTAGGTGACACATGCACGTAGATGGTTGTAATTATTGTCAATATTGTATTCTTTTTTTCGCTCTGTCTTTAATCTGTAATGACGTTTGCACCATGCAGATATTGTTAGCAGAATAAACAGTGCTTAGAGTCCTGGCAGAAGTCCTTTGGGTTTGTTGTGATTAAGCTTTGATTAGCTGTCTGACAGTGTTATTTTAGGCCTTTATAGATGGATGACTATATCATGGAGCTATTCTGCATGCTTTAAAGTGATAGTTCACCCCAAAAAAATGATAATTCTGCATTGGTTTAAATTTTTAAAGTTTTCCCATATCGGAACACAAAAGGAGTTATCAAAATGTCCAAGCTGTTCTTTTACAAACAATTAAAATGGATTTTAATAACTTTTGAAGAATTTTTAATGAATAACCATTTCAGTTCCGGTCTGTTCCTCACACAGAGCTTTCATATGGTTCCAAAAGACTTTAATTAGGGTTTTTAGGGAATTAGGGTCTTATGATTTGGGGGGAAATCTAATTTCTCAATTTTTCCGATAAAAATGTGATTTAAAAAAGCTTCTGGTTTGATGAATATGCTTGTTTGTTGGGCAGCACAATTTCACCAAAAATGTTGAGATTATATATCAATTTGATTAGGAAATAATAATAATGATGATAATAATAATGACAAATTAAGAAATATTACAATTCTAATATTTCACTGTATACTTTTATTTTACAGTACAGTTGTACAATGACAATACTAATATTTCCAGGCAGCGCATAAAATATTTGAAATAGACATTAAATCACAGCTTTCGTTGTTTTATAACCATATAAGTGCAGTGTGAACATTTTTCAAAATATCTTCTATTGTGTTCCACTGAAGAAAGAAAGTTGTACAGGCTTAGAATTACACCTCTTACATTTGCCAGATATCAAAATTGATTTGTAAAGTTTTAAAATTCAATTAACTACATTTATTGTAATTCTTATCATTTCAGAGGCACCTGTCACCTGAGGACTTCTATAGCGTATTTGGGATGACCATTGAACAGTTTGACCGTTTGGCCTTGTGGAAGAAAAATGACCTTAAGAAGAAAGCCCGCTTGTTTTAAATGCCGCCGAATCGCTTGAAGGAAAGCAAAGATAAAGAGAAAACCTCTTCTCATCCATCCTGTGTGCATGGAGGATGAGTGTGAGAGAAATATATATGCACCTCCGTTCTGCTGCATAGCTACTGTCGTCCCATCTCACGCTGAGGAAGAGGGAGCGCTTTCACAACGCTGTTTGCCACCTAGCTTTGTTCGTGAACGCCGCACCACATGGTCTGAATGTTACTCTGATGCCAGAGAGTCAGAACTAAATTCTCCATCTTGTTTTTCTCTTCGATTGTCTTTGATCTTGCGCCCTCGGCTGTCTGTGTGATTACTGCATTGTATTATCTCTTTGTGGAAAAAGCACTCAATATTGATATAAGCCACCTTCTTTACATTTTATACCGTTGAGAAACATGGCCAACCAGCTCTACTTGTACATCTTTTTGCAATGTAATAATATCCATCTTCCCCATGTCCCCTTGTCTTTATTTTTGACTGCAGTGAATGTTGTCCAACGTTTAAAGTCTTGTCCTCGTCTGCTCATATTGTGTCATTCTCTTGTCTCTTCCTGCCTGTTCCTCTTCTTACCTCCTAGACATGATACTCAGCCACTGCTTGGACTGTAATATCTATCATGTAATATCAGCTTTATGGAAGCTCACTCATCCATGGCTTTAGCATGAGCAGGCCAAAGACTCAATTGGAGCGAGAAGTCAACAAAACACCTTACACGTGACTTAACCAGACTCGACGCAGTAAAACGACAAGAAAAAAGCTCCTCCATGTCATTTATTTTAAAATTTTTTTGTCCTAACCAGCCTCGATCGTGAGAAGCAAAGAGCAACAGGAGGACACAACACGACATCATGCTGGGAAGCCCCGCCCACTGTGAAATCTCATTGGTTCCTCAGAACTGTGCATCTCATTGGGTGTGATTTTATCACGTCACGCATCAGTTTTCGAACTTGTCGTATTGCGCCTGGTTAGGACACAGTGTTAGTTGATATGTTTAATAATCATGACTGTGAGTGCAAACAGCTGGAGCAATGCATAGCTTTTGTGTTATATTATGTATTTGTTTGCTTTTTCAGGTCAATGTGCAATTCATCAGATGTCATTATCATGAGATCACAGTTATTCAATAAGACATTTAGAATTGTTCTAAACTGATATCTGGACTTCACATACTCTCTCCATATTATATTGTGCACAGTACTATGGTCATAAACTTTATCAGCCAGACATTCTCATTGTTTTAATCCACACAAATGAAAGTGCTCAAGGCAAAGTAAACCCTTATTTTTGTATGCAATTTTTTTTTCATACAGATGTTTGCCAGATACTTTATTTTCCATTTGCAAATAATTGCAACATTGACTTTAGCATGGAGCCATGCCAAAGTTAACAGAATCTGTAGCAATTAGCAAAACTAATACAACACGACACTTAATAAAGCATGCAGTTCAGTGGCGCATCATATAAAACCCAAATACGATTGTTTTTCTTGTGCTTTTTTTGATTGTTAATAAATGTGTGTGCAGTATATTGATATAAATGTCTTATCATGTCACCCCGTTGGCATGCACTGCATTTATTAGGAGCATCATGTAGTGGTTTCACATCAGACTTTTATGAGTAATCATTACACGTGTTGTTTGATTTGAGATCTTAAAGTTATTGAGAGATTGTTTTGTTTCTTCAGACACATTCTTAAGTCACACCATGTCTGTTCTAGATATCTCAAACTCAAATTTGCAAAAAAGAAAGGTATTTTGTCCTTTTAATTATATGAATACATTACATAAAGATGTCAGAAATCTGGAACTGTTAGAAGCACCACCACATTCAGTAAACTAAGTTCTGAGTAATGATAACCATGTGTAACATGTGCCTATATCTTGTACAATATCAAGGCATCTTTGGATTTTTTTTAAACTGCTCAGCAGGGAAACTCAGATTATTTTATTTGGTTGATTGTGAAAGTATGGCGTTTCTAACTAACTGTATGTGTGTGCTTATCTCATTCTTCAGGGTCATAATGTGACATTTTTTCATGCAGTAAATTTCAGCCTTCATCGGTCATGCCAAAATCTGTTGTTTTGGGGAAAATACAGTACAGTAAAGCTTGTCTGAAACACTTGAACGTGTTTCGGTCTTAGTGCGTAGGTGGGAGCCTTCCCAGAAGAACCATGTTGAGCTGCGAAGGACGAATGTGTTAGTCTTATTTGAACAGCTGTAGAAACATGCTCGTGTGGGTGTGAGTGCTGTTAGCCTCCAGCTCAGCAGTCCAATAGTTCAGACTAGGTGAGTTCAGATCAGTGTCTTTTCGATCATCTTTAATCTTCAGTGTAGCACTGTTCTAACCTTTAAAAAACAGGCCCAAGTGGAGACTAAACGGGGAGGTCATATCTGCATCTGCATTTCTATGTTTTCTAAAAAATATGGTTTGCTTTTGGGAATCATTTCAAAATTTGTTATTCTTTGTGTGTGTGAAGTCTCTTTGTCTGGATGAAAGCAGATGTAGGACTGTGACCCAAGAGAACTCTGACCCAACAGTTTTGAGAGCTGCTTTCCTACTTTTGCTACTATAACATTTGAAGAGAGTTTGTGCCTGGGTCCGACTGCATTCACACAAATGTATTATTTTATACCTAGAAAGTTTGAGAGACATTCTTATGAAGTTGTCTTTGTGTTATGATGAGGTAACGCAACATATTGGGTTTTCCATGGGTGCGTGTGGTTTTGTGCTAGTATGCAAAATAACTACTGCGTATAACTGTGATTGTAATGTTGTTCTGACTGTGCAAAGTAATGAGTTTGGGAAATGTAAATGCACCCATTTCATTCACAGTGTCTTTGAGTTGCTTTGCAAGAAATATTGATATTCATCTCAATAAATACAGTTACTTCAACTCGTGTTTTTCTGTAAAGAACGTTGCTGAGACACTCAGACAGATGATTGGATGGATGGATGGATGGATGCATGGATAACCATCTAAATAAAGCTACTTCAGGTTTTCAGTTCAGTTTTGCCTTTTTTCTGTAAAGATTCTAAATCAGACAGACTGACCAATAGATAGATAGACAGACAGACAGACAGACAGATAGATAGATAGATAGATAGATAGATAGATAGACAGACAGACAGATAGATAGATAGATAGACAGACAGACAGACAGACAGATAGATAGGTAGATAGACAGATAGATAGATAGGTAGATAGACAGACAGACAGATAGATAGATAGACAGACAGATAGATAGATAGACAGACAGACAGATAGATAGATAGATAGATAGACAGACAGACAGACAGACAGATAGATAGATAGATAGGTAGATAGACAGACAGATAGATAGATAGATAGACAGACAGACAGATAGATAGATAGCAGTGTTGGGAAGGTTACTTTGGAAATGTAATAGGTTACAGATTATTTATAAGTTACCCTATTTAAAATGTAATAAGTACTGTAAATATTTCAGTTACTTTATTAATGTAACTGATTACATATAATTACTTTTTGATTACTTTTCTAAATTTCTAATGAATGTTTTCAACTGTTAATCATTTTCAAACATTTAAAGCAGGCACAGTTATCCTTACATTAGTATTACAATTAAAATAATTTAATTTTAAAATACAGACACCACAAAATCAGACTTTAGAGATCATTCTGAGGTTATATACAGATTTAAAATCATAACAAGATATAGTTTAATAGCTATGATACTGTTTTTGAAATCAAATCTTTGCACAGCTACAAAAGGAAACACTGGCATCTAACAATGCCTTGGAAAAAAAACAGTTAATCTTAAAAAATAAAGCATGCACATAAACCCAAACAGGAAATAAAATAAGCATGTGTCATATTCTGCGTCCTAAACTCCTGAAACTTTGGTGTCTCATATTTTATTGTAGTCGGTGCAATTTGGGAAAGAAATCAATCAAATCTATATGTGTGTGAAAATATTCAGCTGTAATCTACTTTGTAATCTTTAAACATTTTCATAAATTTAAATTAATTACACATTTTTTATCAGTAACTGTAACAGAGTAACAGATTATAGTTACATTTATTTTGCAATATAATAATAATAAATGTTCCGTTACATATAACTAGTCACTCCCCAACACTGATAGACAGACAGATAGATAGATAGATAGATAGATAGATAGATAGATAGATAGATAGATAGATAGATAGATAGATAGATAGATGATAGATAGATAGATAGACAGACAGACAGACAGACAGACAGACAGACAGACAGACATATATATATATATAGACAGATAGACAGACAGACAGACAGACAGACAGACAGACAGATAGATAGACAGATAGATAGACAGACAGACAGATAGATAGATAGATAGATAGATAGATAGATAGATAGATAGATAGATAGATAGATAGATAGATAGATAGATAGACAGACAGACAGATAGATAGACAGACAGACAGACAGACAGACAGATAGATAGATAGATAGATAGATAGATAGATAGATAGACAGACAGACAGATAGATAGATAGATAGATAGATAGACAGACAGACAGACAGACAGACAGACAGACAGACAGATAGACAGATAGATAGACAGACAGACAGATAGATAGACAGACAGATAGATAGATAGCAGTGTTGGGAAGGTTACTTTGGAAATGTAATAGGTTACAGATTATTTACAAGTTACCCTATTTAAAATGTAATAAGTACTGTAAATATTTCAGTTACTTTATTAATGTAACTGATTACATATAATTACTTTTTGATTACTTTTCTAAATTTCTAATGAATGTTTTCAACTGTTAATCATTTTCAAACATTTAAAGCAGGCACAGTTATCCTTACATTAGTATTAAGATTAAAATAATTTAATTTTAAAATACAGACACCACAAAATCAGACTTTAGAGATCATTCTGAGGTTATATACAGATTTTAACTAGTCACTCCCCAACACTGATAGACAGACAGATAGATAGATAGATAGATAGATAGATAGTCTCCTATGTTTATCATTAAACAAATTAAATGGACGTTGAAACTTAATATCTTCCAAAACTCCTTGATCTAACCAGTTTGTTAATGTGATAGATAGATAGATAGATAGATAGATAGATAGATAGATAGATAGATGCCTCCTATATGTTTATCATATAAACAAAGTAGATAGACGGATGGATGGATATCCATCTAAATAAAGGCACTTCAGTTTTTCAGTTCAGTTTTGTTTTTTTCTGTAAAGATCCTGAATCAGATTGATAGATAGGTAGATAGATAGATAGATAGATAGATAGATAGATAGATAGATAGATAGATGTGCCTCCTATATGTTTATCATGTAAACAAAGTAGATAGACGTTGAAACTTTTAATATCTTCCAACACTCCTTGATCTAACCTACCCAGTTTGTAAATGTGACCGCCTCCCGATTCTGCTATTGGTTGGAGTTTTTGTAGCGCGCTGCCGGATTGGCTCACACGGTTGTCAATCTCGGACCGATTTGACAGCGTGAGCGGTCCCTGAAGCGCAGATATGAATCTGAAGAAGCTCACACAGGCCAGAGGAAGAACAGAGGTGCACGCGGATACTGGGCAGGTCCACCACCTTGCGGTAAAGTTATGACGGAAAATAACGGAGAAGGTAAGATGTCACTGTTAAAATTATTTGACAGTTGTCTATATTTATGCGTTGTGAAAGAGTCTTGGCCATCCATGAAATATTTCCTAATTTGTCGATTTCAACACACTGAGGTTTCTTAAGGACAAGAAGCGTTACTCAGAAAACATTTAATGTAAGTGTGATAGGCTTGCTTTCTATGTTTTATTTCTTTACAAATGTTAATAATAACATAAAAGAGCTCTGAAGTTGTCATCCTGCAGTAATATTAGTCATTTTTTTGGAGCTGCCATCAACCCTTTTCTTCTATTGGAGCTGAGGCTGAGCACAAAGAAGCACGAGGCATCCTGATGAATGTGGGGGGCTCTTGTTGAATAGCACGAGCGTAGGGATCAGCTGGCGTCTCGAGCCCCAGTCTCTTGATTATACAGAGGGGGAGGGGCTGAGAGAGGTGAAAAGCTAAATTATGAAGAACAAATCCAATTAATTTGATACAATGCAGTGGGATGACTCTTAAATCACTGGGAAAGGGAAGCTGGATTATGTTTTTGTAGTTTATATGAGGATGAAGCATAGTTGTCACTGACAACATCATAATTGCATCTCTATGTCTAAGATTTCAGTGTAATGATTACCCTAGCTGACCCTATTTTTTTTTAGCAGCTTTGTTACTGTTGTTCTCAGGTGTTTTGCAAGTTCAGGGGATGTTGATTTAGAGAGGTTATTTATATAAAGAGTTTGGGACCGTGTGAAAGTGTTTTCATCTCCAGTTTAGATTTCCTCCAGGAATAACTGATAATGGAGCGGACAAGAACCGTCATCCTGAGTATTGTTGGCTTTACTGACTCTGGCTCTGAGATGAGAGAAAACAGAACAAAACGTTAAAAGCCACCAAAGTGGTCGCGTCTCATATCTCATTGTCCAGACTGTCTCAAAACAGTCAAACCAGGTAAAGAAAATAAAAAATAATCGACTGGAACAGGTTGGGTTTGGCTAAACCGAGTTCTTGGACTCCTTGGGTAGAAATACGATCATTTGGAAAAACAAAGATAAGAGTGTGGACAAAGCTCAGCATCTTTGATCAATAGCCAGTGTAGAGTTTAGAAGGGCGTGACCAAGCGCTTTGAGGGATGTTAGTCAAAGGCCATCTGGTAAAATGGGCGATGGAGCCTAACTTGACCTGTTCATCTGCTTTTGGCTGAACTTTCACCACAATTTGTAGCATCCTAATCAGAGCAGAAACAAAATACCATTTCCTTATTGAATCCCACCCTTTAAAAATACCATTTCCTTCGATTCTCAAGTAAATGCTGATGTTACTGGCAGTTTCATATCGATCTGGCAGAGAACGAACACCTTTGTAAATCATGAACCACTAAAAGCCTGAACTAGGTGCATTTGATTCCATTTAAGGAGAAAAAGCATGCGAGTTGCACCCTTATTATGGTAGCATAGCATGTGTAAGCTTGTTCATTTACACTTTATTTCAAGAATTTTGTAACCGCACAAAGTGAGTTCATCCAAGAGCTAAATGCCAGTCTAGCTGAGTGTTGCATGGCCTCAGTAGGTGGGAGTTTGATATTTTCTCTGATAGCTTGATGACTGTTTTGCACATGTGGTCAAAAGTCTGATTGCTGATGCAGTGACATCATTACTAGTGCACATCTGGACCTGCATTGTTGCAACATCTGTGCGAGAAAGAGAGAGGCCATTGGTGAAGATGGATGACTGGCCTTGCTTAATTTGCTGGAGAAAAAAGCAGCTGTACAGATATTTTGTGGACGTTTGTTATCTTCTAATCACTGCTTTGAATGATGGGGAAAATGCAGTGATAATATACGGTATAGTTTTCTCTTTCATAGTAGCCTGACTTGTACAAGTTCCCTTAAAGGCTTTTTTCCCCCTCTTGTGGCTCTAGTCTAGCAGTCTGTGCCTTAGGATAGTTTTCACAGACAAGTCTCCAGTGGGTTTATATTAGTCTGCCTCGCGATGCAGTATGTAGTTTAATTGTGTGAGTGTGTGTGTGTGTGTGTGTCACATACAGCTGTGAACAGCTGCTGATTCTTTGTCTGTCTTTCTCAATACCAAACCACTTCCTGACCTCTGACGCTGATTCCTATGGAAAGATATGTTGGTTTATGAAAAGACTTAAAATGCACAGACGGTTGAAATTTTATTGATGCAATAAAGAGATAAGGAAGTGTAACATGCATCGTTACATTTCTGCATTAAGCACACACTTTCATGGCGAATGCCTTGTTTGGGAATCAAACCCATGACCTTGAATTTGCAAGCACTTTGCTCTACCAGTTGGGTTCTTGTCTTTGTCTCATTAAACCTTTTATATACTCTTCTCGGTTTTGTTTATTTGAGCTGAAAGGCCCTTTGAGAACACATAAAACCCACTGACTCTGTCTTAAAGATCCCATGAGATCAAAATATGTTTTTTGACTTTTCTTGTTACTTTCAAGCCATCCATCCACCTTATGTTTAATGTAAGAGTGGGCATGGCCATTTTTAACTTGAATGCCACTTTCAGTTATTTTAGCTGTACAAAACGCTGTCTGTTATAAAAGCATACTTTTTTTTTTCATGAAAGCTATGAAAGCAGATATACACATTTAAAGGTGCTGTATGTAATTTTTTGACTGTTCCAAATCATAAAAAATACCGTAAAATGTTTGCAGATATTTAGGAAGCATGCTAAATTCACATACTTGATTGTCTGAGTAACAGTGCTACAGCAAGTTTTCTGCATTTTTGTGTCGGAATGTCTGTTTTTGTTTGTTCTGTGTGATTACAACCAATGCCAGTTTACCCAGTAGTATTCATGGCCGCGGGAACTGAGATTTTCCTTGTGCCCTTCAATCATCCCCAAGATACTTCATTTTTGTAATAACTTTGTGATTAATTAATTATTAAACTGACCAGAAATATATAGCCTACTGCGGTTGTATTTTTCTTGCGTGCCTTGTGGTGCACGTCCCTACATCTCCCCCTCACACTGACAGAATTTCATGTGAAATGTTCACGTGATATTACCGTAATTTTACAATCCGACTTGTACAAACCATTCACATCCTCGTCCTTTTTATGAGCCATTTTCCGAAGCTTTCTCGCTTCTCAAGATGGCCCCCGACAATCACATAAGCACAGCTCTTTAATTGCGCTCTAGTCTCTGGTCAAACATGCTCAAACCACTGTAGCCTAATGTAATCTATTAACTACGCACATCAGACCGTTTTTGGCAAGTAGGCTACCATATTATGACATAAAATATTATAATATTGAAGTTGTATTGAATTTGTATTTAACCTGATCACGTTTAATAAAAATATATTTTAAGTTTAATTATAACGCTGCATGTCCACGATTATTCAAACAACGAACAAATTATACAGCGAGCTAAGAACATTTACATTATCAAAGAATATCACTGAATTCAGTCTAGCATTGAGTGTAAGAACTCTAAAAAAGCTATAATCAGTGATGTTGTCTGCAGTGTATGATGAATTCATCTCTTATTTACATCGCATGTACATCTGCACTTTGTTGTTTTTGATGAGAGAATTCGCCAAAGTGCACTGCTATAATAATATTTCAACACCACGGGTTGCCAATATGCAGAAAACACGTATTGCAGCAATGTAAGCCAGCAAACAAATTGGGTCAGATTCCATCGATTCTACCCAATCTAAAAAGCCTTGGGATCCATCTAAAAAGCTCTATCATGACCTGGGGTATATTAAAACATGGATTAATCAACTCAACAAATTCCAGTGTAAGACTTGTCACCTTCCTTTGTAAATAGCGCTCATTCCAATTGTGTGTCCTCAATCTGGAAACCTAGAGGGGGCGGGACAAACAACCAATATTTTGAATTTGGACTGTAGTACCCATTTCAACCACTAGCTGTCAATATGATACACTACATATAGATTGTCTCTTCTTGGATGACAAATTTTTCACTACCCAGACTTTTGTCCAAACAAGTGCTCAAACACAGTATGAAGCGTATAACAATGATTAAAATGATATATGAATTTATAAGTTGAACAAGTTAAAATAAATATTGTTTTATTAAATAAATATAAAGTTCTGAAGTAGCACCGTGTATTTTACACAAACAGCTGTGCAAGACGTCTCTCTGGAGCTGTCAGTTACCCATACTGCCCACGGCTCTGTAACATGACTGGATTGGAGTGGCAGATCTTTAAAGTAAAACATGAAAAAGTGGTGTTGCATGCCTTTTGGCTCTTCTTCAGCTTTGGAGGTTGTCCCATTAGGGTTTTACATCGAGACATAGCCAGAGGGAAGATGTAGCTTTGCACTTTTTATTTTTATTTTTTGTTGAACTCCGCACACTCAAGTGTGTTTGTGTTCACAAAGAAGGTGCTTTTACTTCAAATTGCCCATTTGAGTACGTGTGTGTGTAGACTCAGAGTGTCTGCTGTAAACCAAGCTGAACTCGAGACCTCTGAGTCACTGTCTGAGAAAGCTGATGCTTCATTTTCTTTAGAAAGCTTTAGTTATCTTTCTCTTGCTTTCATTGAATATTCTCGGAATCATTTAAAGTAGAGGTTTGCTGTCATTATTTGTTTCCACTATGTTTCTTTATTTGTGGTATGACATGGAAAGTGAAAGAGGGAAAATAAGGGAAATAACTGAGGAAGGTGTGGAAATTGTGGCAGAGATACAGAAGATGAAAGTTGCTGTGGTTCTTAACACTCCTGACCACATCACAGGCAAAGAGGAATCTGATTAGACTGATGTGGTTGCTGTTATTCGCCGGGTGGAAACTCTGGTTAAGTATTTTGTGTTTAGGGTGTGTTGTCGCAGCCAAGGTAACAGTCTTTCTGTAAAGGCTTGTTTTATAGCTAACAGATGCTAGAACTGTTAGCATAAATAATTAATGCACAGTGTGCTGTAATTGTTTGGAGCTTTTAGGAGTTGAGCTAGTTTAAGAATAACAAATAGTGATTTGTTTTCATAGATTCCTGAAATTTTCTGTTTGAATGACTCATATCAGACAATTTCCTCAAAAACGCACCAATAATTAAATCGAAAATCTGCAGGCATGTATGTAAAAGTTTGTCATGCTGAAGAAAGTCTCAAAGCTCTGCTTATGAAACAGTCCCAGTGTGCAAAAATCTCTAGTGAAAGTGAATATAAGAGGACATGAACACAAGAACACACACATCTTTATGATTAAACAAACTTCATCTAATATAATCATCTTCAAACAAGCGTAGTTAATTGTTAACAAAAATGAAAAATTATTAAACAGGCAATCTCAATTTCCTGTCGTATCTGTATCTCTCCTAAAACAGCTGACCTACATGAACTGTTTCTTTCTGTCTTTCGCCAAATTCTTTCTGTTCTGAAAACACGCACCATCTGTGTTTTTGTGCTTGATCCTGCAGGTGTATTTGTAAGCACTGGTATTTAGACCTTGAGGCAGCTCTCTCATCTTTCTACAGTAATTTCTCTTCTCTCTGCCGCTCGGCATGCCTTTTCGTGCCTATTTTGTGCCTGTCGTTACCTATTTCCTGCATAAATTTTGTTATGCCAGATGAATAGAGACAGGAATTAAAGAACGCTCACACATTCACTGTACTGCACAAAATCCCAACAACAATGTGATGGAAACAGAAGAGGCCCACTTTATAGTAATCACTCTGTAGTCCATGGGGAAAGTGACGGTGACTAATAGATTATGTCATTTCCTGTGGCGGGTCAGAAGGGGAGTAAAAGTGAGTCAGACTTTGGGTTCTAAATCTCAAAGGGAGAACATATATTTCAACGCTCAGGCAGTATGCATGTGTGTGTGTGTGTGTGTGGGTGGATGGGTGTGCACACAAACAAACTCACATATTTCTTTTTATGCTTTTCCACTTATTAATGTTATTGTAACCCACTTTCCATCAATTCCAATTTATTTTTAGTAGGGGAGTATGATTTTTAGTGTGATAATGAAGGCAACCTGCTCTTTGGGTATTTGGGTAAAATGCTTAGTTTGGATTTTAGCCAAGACTTGTTTTTACATGTTTTTGGAATAATGGTTTCAGGCTTTTCTGCAGTAAATGTTTGTGCTTATGTGCATGTATAGATCTGCTGGTAAAATAACCAGGTGTTCAGTGCTATGTGCGCTAAAGCTGATGTTGAAGTTCTGGTTGCATTCTGGAAAATTTAAGTGCTCTTCATTATGAACTTTTTTAAGCACACAGAGATGTGTGCCGAGGCCTCCAGACCTGTCCTTTTAAATTGATTGTACTGTACATGAAGGTTACTGTCTAGGTGTTATGATTTATGGGAATACTTGCTTTCGTTCCCTGTATTTCACCCTTGACACACCCACACAAAGCCCAGAGGCTATACATACTGAAACTTCAAGCTTAGTGTGCTTTCACACCAGTACTTTTAGTCTGTTTGGTGTCAAATTTTGGTTTGGTTTGGTTGCTGGGTGGTAGAAAGTGTTTTCTTAAGTAATAAAAATAAGCAGGAAATTTATTTTTAAGAATGTTTCATGAAATTTTGCCCCTGGTTGGTCCTCACAGCATGTTTCCTAATGCAGTCAAGCTGCTTTCACTGTAGTAGTGTCACCTGCACATGACACTTCTGTAGATGAAATTGTGCCTGTTCCAAAGACAGCAATCTGCAGTGTTGTGATGCAATATCTTCTGTGGAAACAGGTGGTTCACTCGATCCAGAGGAAATTCTGTAGAGGAACATTGCCAGTGTTTGAATGTGTGTGTTTGTGTGAGTGCATTGCATATATAATTACTGTAACCTTTAGCAGCTTCTACTTTTAGTCCTCAGTAAATCTTACAAAGTTTCCACAGCAAAACTCTGTCAGAGGTGTGAGTGCTAAGATCATGGTATTCTTTCATGGATTAAACCACACAGGCATTTGCTGCTTTAGATCATAAAACACCCTCGTACATTTTCTAGCTAGCAGCAGGATTTGAAAGCCAAGTGAGTAAATGGTTATGACATTTTAAAACATAAATTTTTCAGAGATGCAGAGAATAGGATATATTCATATTAGAGATGCCAGTATTGTTTGGCTTTAAAACTACTTGAAAATTGATTCTGATTTATCACATCTTAGATTTTTACACATCACATAATTCTATAAGGCTGTAGCGATTCACATTTTTCTATGAATCGCTTTATATGAGTGAATGTTATTGTGTGTCTGTGAGATTTTATCAAAACTCAGCCTTTGTCATCTTCTTTTCTATCCTACCTCTCTCTTTTCTTTCAGCGTATGATAGTTGTTTGTTGTTGCAGTCATTCAGCACTTTTACACTTGAAGCTTTGCAGATGTTTCTTTGGAATGCTATTCCCATCATCCCTCTCTCTTCAATGGTCCTCTGCAGTACAGCCATTGGCTGCGCACAGAGCCTCCGCCTCATATGCTGTCTTCAGAGAGAATGATGAGTATAATTTTACCAAGTTTACAAAACACAAAACTGATAGACAGGAATGATATGCTGTCTTAACATGCTACGGCTACGCCACATAAAACAACACACAAACAACGCAAAAGGTAACATAAAACATAATATAAAAATACATACAAAACACAAAAGAAACAGATTTTATAAATGGTCTTTGCCCATGGAGATTTTAAAATGGTTGCTTTTGTAATCAGTGTTGCACAGAGAAACAAAAACAAAACTACTACATCTACGCCTAGACTATCAGACGAGAACCATGATTTTTCCATCAATCCATCTTTTTTTACTAGTGTTAAAGTTCAACATAGATGACCCAGATCAGTGTAAATATTTGGGGGACTTCTGGATGTTTAAAGCTGATTGGCCTGCTCTCTGACAGTAAGGGCGAGGTTTGGTAATTTGTGTCTGCCAGGTGAAGTAAAGGTCTTCCACATTCTTTTATTTTCCTTCCTTCTTCTCCCTTACCTTTCACCCACATCCTGTCACCTTCCCTTTGGCCTTGCATACTCTCAATACCTTTACATGCACTTATTTTTGTTCTTACTTCTTTCCTATTAATTGGATTATTTCAGGTCTACACCACTCTTACACCAATCTGATTTAGGTGTTTAAATGAATGCCTTTTAGTCTGAGTAAAGGTTCTTGCACACTGAGTCTGAAATTTTCGTATGCGTTGTTTCGTTTTGTCGTATTCGTCATCCTTTCCTATCAAAATGCTTGCTATGGATGCGAAAATGCAGAAAATCGAATCTGATCTGAATTTTTTATGATGGACGAAAGTTTCGGAGGCAGTGTGTAAACGTGATTGACACAACGTGAGGTCGTATTTATTTTTTAACGTGCAAAAATTTCAGATGGGAATTTCGGACTCAGTGTGAAATGGCCTTAAGTCATCAGTCTGATTATTAACAGATTATTTGATTGCAAGTACTTTTCTCCTGTAATGTAAATAGTCCTGGGGTCTCATTTATAAACGCTGCGTATGCACAAAATGGGCATATAATATGCATAAGCAATTTTCCACGCACATATCCGGATTTATAAAAAATAAACTTGGCGTGAATATGTACGCACCATACGGACATTCTAGACCATGCGTACGAACTCTTTTGGAGTGAGAAGTAATGAAGTAAACGATTTTAAACGTGTTTTTAAACATTTCGATATGCATTTACAATAAATATTCCACTCTCGTTAAGCACTGAAATTACAAAAAGTCATTACGCAGAAGTTAAACAAAATTAAATTTAGACATATAGTGGATGCATTTGACCACTTTTCATTTGGCATCCTATGTTTTAATGACAGCGAGGAGTGCTATAGGTGCACAATAATTCATTTTTAAACTGAACTACAGATCTCATGTTACGAGGAATTAAAAAAAAAAAAATCATCATGATCAGTCATGATGTGCACTTACTTCGATATTATGGCGGACACAGCTGGAAACGGTGGTCGAACGCTCAGTCCATTGTCCGGTTTGAATAGGACCAATGATGATATCTTACTGTACAACCACAGCTGCACGGACGTGTTGATGTCGTGTCAAGGCATCTACAAAACATTATAAAAAATACCACTGTATTTGAAGGATACCATTAAAGGAAAATGGTAAGATTTGCACATTTCCTTTTTAAAATACTTTCAGTAATTCGCCGAATCAGACAATTGTATTTACACTGCCAAAAATATAGGCCTATTATATCAGCTGTTTCCACTAAAAATAGATGTTCAGCTTATGGTCACATCAGCAAAACTGCATAAATTTAATTTGATTTGATTTGAATTGTTTAAAACAATTGAAATACTATATGACCAGTGTAAAAGAATGAGATGAACTATTTAAAACCGTTTTGTTTTTATGGATATTTTCATATATTTGTTATAAAACATAACAAGGATACTGGATCATTTTTAGCAATAAAAATTAATGTGTAGGCTATGGCCCAAATAGAATTACAGTCAGGATCTCATATTTCCGTAAAGTGTACCTTTGACGGTTTTGTCAAGTGGATGGGAATATGCATGGAAATCATATGCAGTTGAGGTTATGCACAGTAAAATTGGGCGTTGTAAGCTCCATATATGGTGATTTCTGGGAGGAGTCAGGGTGGAGATGCATGTATGCACAATTTTCCCCTGACTGGGGTTTGTAAAGGGATTTTTGCGCAGGTTCTGGCGTACGCATAGTTTTATAAATCTGAAAAAATTCACGCGTATGCAAAATCTAGCTTTTGTGCGTATCTACACTTTTAGGATGAAATCTATGGAGAGACCCCTGGTCTGTGTGCCCACTTAGGGTCAGAATTAACATTATGGACACAAATCAGTTATGTGACTCAATCTAAACAGAATTGGAATTAAATAGATAAAATGAATGAGCTTGCATATTTCAATGGCTGTGACAGCAGTGCTTTTTTTTTGTATTGTATTATCTCATTTTCTTTCTTTTGTTGGGTTCATTTATCAACCTAGGTTGACTTCTTTGATCTGCAGTGAGAGGCCAGGACCCATATATGTACAAGATCACATATCAAGAATGCTGTCTCTGGATCAGAGCTGCTCCTTAGCACTCCTTGGCTTAAACCCCAGTAAACAACGTGAAAATCTGATCCTAAATCAGCACTCTGCACAAATACATGCTGTTGGATCTCCGGGGGCGGACTTCCTCCCTAAGGTCTGATGAAAATCAATGTCTGTGGTTCTGGCTGAGTCTGGCTGAAACATTTATCAAGATCATCTGATGGAAAGTGCCTGGATCTGAGGAAATGAAGGACTGTGTGATGTCCGCTATATACTGAAAGGATTTGTATTTGATTGCTGTGTTCAGCAATCCAAGGAGAACTAGATTAAAATGTACTGGTAAAAAAAAACTGAGGTGGGGGCTTATACATTTTGCATTAAAGCAGATTGGTTTCTTAATTGGGTCTCCTCCCCCCTTTGGGCCAGCCAGCCATAACCAACAACACGTCTGCAGTCTCAGCCTGGCCAGATGGTGGACTGAGCCTCAAAAGGGTGGGGTGGCCTGACGGAGGGAGGTGTGTGCGTTGAATGTGTATTAGTGGTTGTGACTCGTAGTCCTGCTGCGCCATCCTCCCCTTCGTCCATCTATCCATCTGACTGTTTGCTGTGGATGGTTGGAGCTAAAGAGGCACCCTGGCTATAGCAGCTGGGACTTGAGACTGGGTGTGGATTGGGGGAGGGTCATGTGCATGTTATCAAGGGTTGGTATCGAGAAGAAGAGGAAGGAAAGAAATGTAATTGGACTGAAAAATTAGGTGGACTTTGTAGATAAAAGTCACAAAATTAGGAAGAATCTGACCATTCTGGGAAAAAAGAGTTAGGGATCAATGCAAAGTGGATACTTTATAGATCAACAGAAGAAAGCACAGAATGAGCTTCATGCAGCTGCTTGTTCCTGTTGAAAACTTGAAAAAACAGATCGGTCTTCAACATTATCCACCCCATTAATTCTAACAAATGGACTCAAGTTGAACTCCTATCTTGGTCATCTTGTCCTTGCCAACACTGTACTTGGTACTCAGTGTGCTTTGACATTTTCTGTTAAAACCAGTATGCAAATACATTTACTGAATTATACTTTCAGTGCTGAATAATAAATAGAGAGTGGTTGCTCTGAAGCAGTTGGAGAGAAAAAAATGCAAAAATCTGACTGGTACAATTTCAGTCAGACTAAACCATTTACATGACATTTTAAGAACATGAATTATTGCTCTAGTCTGATGAAAATCCAACTTTCTTTGTTCTTATAAGTGCGCTTATTGATTATTCTTGACTGAGCATACATCACTGTAGAGGAAACAGAGAGCGAGAACATAGCGTGGCCTCATCTGCACCAGTCCGGAGTATCATGTGTGGAATGTTGAGCTGTTTTTTGTCAAAGCCTTCTTTAGGGCGGTTTAAGGATATAGGATTGTGTATCTCCACTGAGACCTTTTGTTGGACTGGTTTGTAGTGCACTATCCAGCTGACCCTGCCCAACCCAAACACAGCACTAATGTATGTCTGAAACCCAGCCAGGATATTACAAATGAGCAGCGTGTCAAAAGGCAGTCATGCTCACTCTGATTCTGACCTAGTTTTAAATACTCCTTAGCACTGCTCTGTCTTCCCTTCATCAAGGCTTTCCTCCACTGGAGCACAGCCAGTGCTCCATACTGCCCATCCATATGCACTACAGCTTTCTGCACTATAAAATGACTCTGGTGTCAAATTATGCAACTACAGCTGAGCAGAGCGGCCTTTACCTCATAGCCATTTGGAGAGTCTGTGAAGCCTGATTGCTTGTGATGAAGACGGTGATGATGACGATTTCTCCAGACCTGTGTACAGAGTTTTGGTTGCAGTGTACCAGCTCAGAATGTTTCCATTATTCACATTTACTGCCTGTGTAAGTCAATCTGTGTGCGTGTGCTTATTTAGTTTAATTTTCCACATGTGTACCTGAGATAACATCTTATCAGAGAAGAACTGCAAACTGGAGACCAACCAGTTAAAATGTGGACAAGGTTTGTTGCTTTTTTGCCATTATGTGTGTTGACTACCTAGTTATGCTGTTTTAATTGGATGCATTGCAGTTCATTTAACACATTTCCTTGAATATGAACACATCTGAGGTATTTACAACAACAACATGTGTAGCTACATTCAGTCTCTGCAATCTGGCACAAATTAATTTTCATTGCAGACTGCAGTGTACATGTTTTCTCTCAGGCACTAGGCTATACAAACTTATATGGTATAGCTTGTGTAGCTTAGGTATACAAGGTGTTTTATCTCACTGATATTATGCTTTTGGAATATTACAGGATATAACCTGGATGACACAAACTGTCTTATCAGATCATCCACCTCATGTAGTCCTAAATCCTGTCTGTCTACTCTTTGTTAATTCCATAAGGAGGCTTTGGTTTGATTATACTGTGTGTGTGTGTGTGTGTGTGTGTGTGTGTGTGTAGGAGAAGAGTACAGCCAAATGTCTTTTGAAATCTTAGTCACATCTCTGCTGTTTGGATACTGAGAGTAGGAGGGGTGCAGATTGCAGAGCTGATATTCAGTAGTTTCAAATGAATCAAAAATACTTTGCAACATTCCAGAAACCCAGAAAACATTGTCCAGCAATTATAAAGGTTCAGAAAGTCCTGAAAGCATTTCAGGGATGAAAAATAAATGTCAAAGGGTTAATTCAGGACCCTGATTATAAATGCTAGTTTTCTAGCAGAAACAATATCGTCTAGAGCATTCAAATGAATTTGTCTTTGGAATTCAGTCCATTTACTTTTGGGGTCTTGTAATCAAAAATCCTGTTGTCTTGCAGGTGGTGTGCATTTGATTTTGGCTTGTGTATTTTGCCAATGAGGCCAACCACTTTAGTAATGAGGTGTTTCACCAGGACACAGATTGTTGCTGCATTCCTTGGAGACATGAAAACACATAAGCACTGATGAGTGACACACAGGCACATTCTGTGAGATGCACTTCAAAAGACTGAATTCAGCTCATGTGTTGCCCCTGACAAAACAGTTTTTGCTGTAATGAATGCCCTGCAGTGGAACCCAGAGGAAACAGTCATTCCACTGGCTACCAGGCTCTTTAATGCTTCATTAGAGTTCTGTTTGTTTAAAGCTTACCCTCCTGACAGTTACCAGTTTGCCAGTACGGGGCCTCCACCCTGTTTCCAACATCCTGAGCACGTGATGTGAGGGCCAAGTCCTGTAGAGGGGTATCACAGAATTGCTTTGTTTTGACAGCGTGTCTGGAGCTGGGAAGAGATAAAGTTTAGATGCGGTTTACTCATAATGTTGTTTACATGAGATACAATTTCTTTCTATTCTTTGTTTCAATATCACTACTCACAGTTTGTGTGTTTCAAATTAGCTGAATGACTCGATGTTTGAGAATCTTGACAGAAATGAAGTGTTTCACAATTTTGTTTTAAATGGCTTGCAGCTCTTCTTGTGTATCTCTCTAAAGACTCTTGACTCTTCTAAAATATCACTCTATTGAATTGTGTGCACTGTATTGAATTGTGCCGTTATAATGACCTCAACAGTAACCTTATTCACTCTCTCTATTGTCTCCTCCATATAACTCACTCTAGATTGTCTGACTCGTGCCATGTGCCTTTTTTAATGTGAGTAGAAAATAAACATGGCTTTGTCATGACTTTCAAGTGATGCCACAAGAAGCAGATGAAGGTGTATATTTAAGTTAAACACGCAAGGTATACACCGACTGATAAAGTTATACTGGAAAGCAACTAAACAAACAGAACACAGATAAGTATGTTATCGTAAAACTGGCACTTGTTTGAATCTGATACAGTGTTGAATCTGATACTGTGGGGAATGCAGGCTTTGTGTTGAAACCTCTTAGTCAGTGACACTATTGCTTTCTTCTGTGCTGCAGGCGTTGGGTTGGCTTAATGTCTGCGTATCAATTTGATTTCCTCCCCACAGTATGATGTCAGAGCATATAGTTGTTTTTGCTCCAAGGCCAAATATATGGATCAGTGTCCAGATACAATATCCTGCTGACAAGCACGCGAGTTCTCTTGGCCACCCACACGTGTGCAATGCTTTGCAATCCAGTCATACCTTTACACTGACTTGTAATTACATTCTTAAAAAGAATTAATAACCTTTTGTATAAAATTTGTATTTTCATCACTAAATGGGACACGCACATGAAGAGGCTGAGAAATATAAGTGCTGACTGAAATCTTTAAAAGATCTTTTCTTTAGTTTTAATTGTTTATTTTCAAATAAACGTACAACAGATTTAGGCCATATCAGCCTTGGACCTGTTTATTATTGGAAACATGAGAAGCATTAGTCACAAATTCAAGCACCAGCGTTTCACAAGTGGTGAAACAAAGGGGAAACTAAAGTTATTGGAAAAACCAAACACTTTAGCCACTAAAGACTGTATATTAATGCTTTGTTAAAACATCTGGGTCAGTGACCCTAGTGTTTTCATCACACACCAGCACACGGATGTTGCAGAGTTTCTCACTTTTTATAGAACCTTTCAGATTAACGTCTTGTAATGAATCAACAAATAGAGGACTGATGTATGGAAATAATGTATAAACTTGACAGAGAAATATGTTCACTTGTGCTACAATAAAGCAGCAAACCTTTTTTTTTCTCTGTTTCCCTTTATAATAGAGGCAGGATTTACTTTTCTTTCCTCCATAGTTCTATTAAACTTTTCAGCTGTTCAACTTTTCAATGCCAGCATAAGTTGTCAACTCTTTTGAAAATGATAATGTCTGGTCACCTGGTCACTCTGTAATCCTGCACTCCATTACAGTGAAAACACGCATTAAAATACAACCAAATGCAGTTTTGATGTACATAAAATGGCTAACGGTAACAATTACGTTTAATGATGACCTTTATGTTTAAGATGAATCTAAATATTTGATTAGAAAATACCGGGGGAAGTTAACGTATCAATGTGTCCTATGCTGTGAAGAAAAAAACAACAACAAAAAGAAACCTCTAACATTGAAGATAAACCTCTCTCATGCTATTTGTAACTCTAAGAATGAAGATACATTTTTCTCATGTTATTTGTATGTTAAGGATTTTTTTCTACATTTTTGCTGTCACACACACTGGACACAGTCCAGTTTTTCTTTGTCAACTACCCACCTATAGATAAGTCAGAATCTACAAAGTTGAACCCTTGGATGAGCTCATGTATTGATTTTTAAACTTTTTTAGAATTAAAGTTTTTTATTAAATACAGACAAGAATAAAGATGCTCTTGATCAGTCTGAGGTAAATATTCTAATCTTGCATATGGGAGTAATAAACCTATCCGCGCACTAAACCTATCCTGGTTAATCGTCCCTCTCCACACACATGCGCTGTATCCAGCTGTGGAATTGGAGAAGTGGGGCTACAGGGCGGAGAAAATAGGGAGAGGAAACTAAATAGAGAGGAAGGAGGTCCCACTTTTCGCTGAGCACGACATGGAGAGAAAGTGAGAGATTTTACTTGAAGTCTCCAAGCAGCTCCCCATAGAAGGCGCAGCGGTTTGCTGTCGGGATCGCGATAAACAGAAAGTGCTGTGTCAGGATCGAGGAGAGATTCAGGGGAAGTTTTCAGAGGAAACGAGACTTTGCCGGGCGCTAGCGAGCGGAGGTGGTCTGCAGCTGGTTCGCACAGGGAGAAAGCGGGGGAAACAGAGACGGCTCTGTTGCGCGGATTTTAATGAAATACAGCAGCTGTCGGACACACGCCTGCAACCTCTACCTACCCCGAGTTAGATGCGTTTGACTTTAAGATGCGGAGCGACCCCATACTGTTCGCCTCGAGGGGTGAGTGTCCTGTACCTCCATGAGTGGATTTATTGTTGCACGCTTTGAGAGCGTCGGTTAATATTACTGTCACCAGACGTGTCATTTATAGCATGAAACAACAATGTATCTTTTAGTGAGTTGCAACATCACAACAAAAAAACAAACAGTAAAGTTACATGTTGTAAACACATTTATCATTCTGGAATATCCACGCGCTTTGAGTAAAGAATAGGTTTGTTAAAAAGTTTTTCGGATGAATTGAATTTGAACGATACAGTAACGTTAAGTGAGAAAATACTAAATATTTCATATGACGAACATTTCAAAGGCGACAATACCGTTTTGGACCGGGAAGAGCTGAGTTCATCCCGTGAGTCAGATTTTCTCCGTTGAATCCTTCGTAGCTTTTCTCTCAGGTCAGTTAGAAAAGCCGTTGCAATTTGAAATGTGGAGGCGGTAAATTTAATGACGTCGCAAGGAAGTCATTGATTGCTATTTGTTTGCAATTATAAAACATGTTTTAAAAAGTGCTTGTCGTTTTTAATGTTCAGATTTGCATAATTTGAAACCAGTTTTTTTAAATTATATTTTTAAATATTTGAATTAGCACTTTAGAATAATTAAATCACGTTTGAGAACGAACGATTCCAGTCACCCGTAATAACTTTATGGTGATACAGGTGCCCTGTTATCTTGTCACAGAAGTCTGCACTTTAAAAAACACAACTTGAGCTGGATAGGCAGGACGTCTGTGATTGGTTGGCTGGCTGGCAGCTGTGAGGTGTCAGGTATCCCTTACGTGCATCACAGCTTTGCACTCTGTTGGATATGACAGAGCTCTATTGTCCACAATGGTTTAACAGTATCTGAGTGCAGGGCGTAGTATTGGCTTTGGGCTTTTGTATGTAAAGGGCCAAGTGTGGTTTTGCCATAGCATTATTCAAGGCTCTGTGGAATGCTTTCTTTTGATTGGTCAGTTGCAGTGGTCATACTTTAATTCTGAATGATTGTTGTCCAGAATGTGGGAACATTGTCCATATCATTGTAGCAAAATAAACTCCTTTAGGTTGATGCCGGACCCCTTCTGCTTTGTTTCAGAGTCTTAATCACACTGTTAGGGTTTATTTTGTGTTATATTATCCTTTACATATGTTACTGTATGGTGACACTACAACACCATTCTTTATTTGAAGATTTGGCACTAAAACATGTCAGCATAGTTCCAGATGTGACAATTTTCCTTTTGGATTTGAACTTTTCATCTCGTTCTAAAGCTCATGCTGGGCTGTGCTGGTGGTTAATGTGTTTATTGGCATTTATGAACATGGCACAGTGTTGTTAGACCAGTCAGACATGGTATGAATTGGCACTCGATTACTGTGTGATGTGGGTATTGGTCTGCTAGCCTACTTGGCTTTATTTTAGGGGGTCTCCTCACCGACATTTTCCACACTGATGACTTTTTAAAGGCTCACACGTGCTAGAAACCCCCAAAGCCCTTCCTTCCCTCCAAGTAGAGATGTCTGAACCAAAAAAGATGGGAGAGAAGAAGAGAACTCTTTAACTTTGCCTTCCTTCATCTTTTCCACCCACTCTGTCAACTGCTGCTTGGCTCCACTGCAGTCTTTTATCGTATTTTTCTGTTTTTACTCTCTCTCAATTGCTACCATAAACATTCACTACTACTATATAAGAGAGTTAATAGCTCTCTAGTCTCTACATTGTCCCTGAGGGGAGATATTAGTGTGCCAGAGAGGTTAGTGCGTTTGCCGCTTTGTCAAAACAGATGAAGACAAAATTGGGAAACTCTAAGAAAAAGGAACTCCAAGCATTTATGACTATTACGTGAAGTGTATTTTTGTGACCATAGGTTGAATAGTTGGATCAATTATAATTGTTATTATATATTGATATTATAATATAATATGCAGATCAGTGGGGGGGTGAGAAGCATAATTTTGGTCTAAACTAATTTGTCAATATTCATAGATTTACATAGCATATTTGATTTAGTATTTTACATTAATGACACCTTGAAAAGGAATATTGTTAATATTAAAAGTAAATTTGTCTATTACACTATTGTTTGGGGTCAGTAAGATTTTTTAAGGTTTTGAAAGAATTCTCTTATTTGCTCTTTTCTTTCTAAAAATAGAGTAAAAACAACAACATTGTGAAATATTATTATGATTTTTAATAGCTGTATTTAAAATGTATATATTTAGCCATTTGATGATGTCAAAGCTGACTTTTCAGCAGCCATTACTTTAGTCTTCAGTGTCAAATAATCCTTCATAAATCATTCCAATATGCTGATTTGAAGCTCAAAACATTTATTATTTTTATCGATGTTAAATAGAGTTGTGCTGTTTAATATGTTAATGATACTTTTTATCTGGATGCTTTGAATAGAAAGAACTGAATTTATTTGAAATGTGAAAATTTTTACTCTTACTTTTGGTTAGTTTAATGCATTTTTCCTGAATAAAAGTCTGTTTCTTCTTTCTTTCTTTCTTTCTTTCTTTCTTTCTTTCTTTCTATAAATAAATAAATAAATAAAAATACTGACCCCAAACATTTAAACAGTATTGTACATATTCTGCAAAAACCAGATGACATCTGGGACAAGTAGGTTGCCTCTTTTCATGATTTTTCATTTTCTGCTAAATTACATGACCAATTATTGACATTTTTCCCCCTAATAATATCTGGGATGATACATCATCATCCTGTATGTGGTAAACTCATAAATATGCTACAATTCAGCACAAGTACTGAAGTCATTGTTGGAAGGCAAATACACAAATGCTGGTGAGCATTCAATGCACACATAAAAAGTGGATGCAACACTTCTCTGCTCAGTTTCTCAGGCACCACAGAGTCTCCTCCACCCTCTAGAAGGATGATTCTTAAAGGTTTCTGTAACCAGTGGCCCCTCTCTCCCACCCCTCTGCCCACTGTGGTTTAGGAGTTAGCGCTCTGTAATTATACACACACAGTCACACACACATATACTCATAAACACACAAGTACGTATTTATGGACATATATTCTTAACCGTCCTTTCATAATTGAATCCTCAGTATTTTCCTCATATGTTCATGTGAACACATATGGATAGTGCACAAAGTGTAATCAAACACAGAGATGAATGTAATCACACAACTGAGATATTCTCTTATTGATGATCCTGGTGCGCTTGATATATGTGACTACACAGATGCTGCTATTGAAGCCCATCATTAGTGGGACAGTGGAGCATCTGTTCAATATTTTCTTCTATCCTGTAGTTTTCTACTATTTTCCAGGCATGTGTAGCCGAGTGGTGCTCTGGTGTGCCCTGGCCTGTGGCAGTGAGCGGTAACCATGATGAGGCCAAACCGTAAAGGAGCCTAATTTCACAAACCACAGACTAGTAGCTGCCTTATTCCCAGCTGCCAAAAGTTTTGTCACAGGCACCCAGTGCCTCTTAGATCTTTGAGAGATTCTATACAGTATATAACCTATATTGATATTTTGAGTTCCAATGGGACAGAGATATGAACAGATGGACCACTCATTGAAAAATCAAAGAAAGAAATTGTAACTCAATATGGTGGCTGTCCAATCTTTAACTTAAAGAGCTAAACAGCTTATTGATAGTTTGTTTAATCTAAAACACAGCAATGACATAATGTTCATTTTTGTATGTATCTAATAATTTATTAAAATACGTTAAAACGAGAAACAATAAACAGTTCTGCTATTGTACTGTTTTACAGTCACAGTTGTATGAAAGCTTTTTGTAAAAAAAAACTATGCAATTCATACAATTTCTGATTTTTTTTTTTTTTCATTTTGATTTAGGTAGATCAGGTTGTAAAATGTCATGTTGTGTGACACCACCCACTTTCTTAATGATGGAAATAATCGTTAAGATGTGTAAACGTGTATATTCAAAGCATAATCATAATATTTATTTGTAAAATTTGAGTTTTAGTTTTTATGTATTGTCACATTTTATTACTGATGTGAAATATATTTTGAAACATAAAAGCTGTTTTGGAGATTTCAGGCAGATAGAAAATTACTGTTACCACAATGGTTGCAGGGTAAACTGACTTGCTTTTAAAGAACTTTGATTTGACTCTGAAGGTGTTATAAGAGAGAACGGCATGTTTTTCTTTTTATCTTTCCCTCCTTCCATCCATCTGTTCATCCTCCAAGCTGTTTGGTGTGTAAGACCGGATCGGAGTATGAAGAGCTTGTGTTTTATCTCAGTCATCACGAGCTCTCCGTCCGGATCCTGTCAGCAGACATGAAAGAGAAGCAATGCACTGGATGAGAGGTCGGCCTCCTACAGAAAGGGAGGACAGATGAACGAGAGGTTCACGTTTATGTTCTTGGCAGGTTTCTTAACCAAAGCAAAAGAGGTTGTTTGTTATCTTCTTTTTTCAAAGGTTTATTGTCAGCTGTCGTATCTTTCCTCTTCTGAAGTGAGAAGTGAGAAAAATGAATAGCGTTTTGGCTCAGCATGGAAATAGAAATGGAGTGAGAGAGATAAAAGAAGGCAGAAGTGTGAGTGAAGGATGTGGGATGGTGGGTGCTTCACAGAAACTTGGCATGGGTTAGTGCCTGATTATATATATGGTAGGTCAAAGATCATGTGTGAGCATATGGATTCGAATGGTTCATTAAAGAGAACTGCTTTAAGATCTGACGGAAGAGTCAGACAGCACGGAGAGAAAGGTACTCTGTAATCTGCACGCATATATATACACACACATACATTTCCGTCTGTGAATTTCAAGGATGTTGTTGCTTCTCAGCGGCCTGGGTGGTAGACCATAACCACATATACATAGACACCTAAGCAAATGTACACACATACTGCATCAGCACACAAATAATACCAGTTCTTGCATGCTGGCAGCATCACAATTGCTTTTGCAGACCACATCCCTCTATGTTATTGAATTTGGGTCGGAACAGTAGAATAATGTGATTTTTGTTCAGGACAGACTGTGAGTGTTGTTTATTCTAAAAGTTCATTGGGTCAACTTGTCAAACTGGTCCTAGACAACCACCAAACCGAATGCCATTCATTATTTTCTCTCTGTCAACACTGAATTAAAATCAGCTTTGCTTGTTGAAACCCTTTCTGGCATGGCATCAGCCTTTTTCAGGTCGTTTTGGCAGGTATTTGTAAAACAAGACAAGAAGTTCTCTGTAAAATCTCATTTTGCTGACTTTGAGGTTTTTTTTGGTTGGGATGTGTTAATATGTCCATAATTTGTCATTCCTCAGCATGTCTCTATTTTAAAAATGGGCTGTTTGGACGCATTGCTTGCTATCTTTAATCATTTAGCTTTGTTTACACTAGGGTTAGTCAATCCAGAGTATGTGAATGAAGAAGAATCAGAGTCAGAGATTTGTGATCGTGGGTGGTTGTGATTGTTTAAAGTTTTTCCCTTCTCTTTTCTCTCTCTTTTTCTCTCTCCCCTGACTTTGCCCCCAAGCATAGTTTGAAGGTGGTCCTCATTTTTGTGTGGCACTTGGTGCTCTTTAATACAGCGATTTGGTTTGCTTGGTTGATTTTTAAAGTGTATTTCCTTTCATGTTGTTTGGCCACCATCACTGAAAGTGCTTCATTAGCTTTATTCACTCTGACATGTGCAAGCTGTTGGACGGGGAATGATAGAGGAACAACTGGAAATGGTATAAGCTTATTGAATTGTTCATTATATACAGCAATATGAGATCTAAGATCCATCAAAACAGTTGAAAAGTTCCTTTAAAAAATGTTTCCCTTCACATTTTACTGCAGTTATTATACATCAGTTTTGTTTTGTTTTTTAACTTTTTTGTCTGATTTGAATACCACATTATTTTCAGGTAAAATATACAGTATGTATGATTCCAGAATTATTAAAAGATCATTCGGATTTTTTATTATAATGCTTGTTGATAGCTAGACTGTTCTTGCAAAAGCCTGCAAAATATACTTATGTTTTTCATTTTAATCTTTGCTTAATTTATGATTTAAATTAAGATTTTGAAATCGCTACTAAAACAGGGTTTGCGGTAGAATGCATATGTATTTATAAGATCATATCACCTTGGTGACAAGCACAGTTTTTGGACAATTTTGGACAAAAACCTCTATAAAAGTGTGTAAATGGGTATTTCAGTGTGCTGTCCTATTGAAGTGTGATAGTGGATTACAGACAGCATAACTGAGGACAGGGCACTTGCATGCATTACATGCACTTATTATTTTTGAGGGGGCACAGGAGGTGGGGTGGGGGGGTTGACACACCAGTAGGCTAATGTCTTATCTAATTTTTCCTTTTTAGGCTATTCGAAATATTCCCAGTTAACTAAACTCTAAGCAAATGCATTTTGCACCTTATATATCATGTTAGTTAATCTATAATGGGCAAATTAGCCTAATGTTCTATTAGGGTCGTTCTATGGAAATGTCAATTTTCTCTCCCTAGCCTTTACAGAAATATTACTTGAAAAACACCTTAGGGTTATGATTTCTTTACATTTTATGGGTAAATAAAGATTTTTTTTTTTAAACTGTCATGTATATTCATAAAATCAAAAGTTAATCTAATAATGTGGTCTAATTTTAAATGTTAGAAAAAGAAATACATTTTAAGACATTGCCATACCAAAAGTGGACATTTCTGTATAATGACACATTACTATGCATAAAATCTGTCTTTTTTTACTTAAGTACCACATATGGGTGTCATGCCTTAAAATATTTTTTATATGACTGACTTTGTATTTAACGTGAATTTAATAATAAAAAAAAGTTTTAAGTTACTAATTATAACACTTTCATTGTACAGAAACACAGCAAATGACATTTACCTTACATTATCAAAGAACATTATCAAGACTTCTGTCTCAAAAACTCCCACTGGATGAACTGATATCTTACTTACATCGTACACACTTCTGCACTTTGTTGTTTCTGATGAGAGAATTCGCCAGGGAATTCAGTCAGCGAGCCTGAACTCATCTGACTCATCTGAATGCCTCTGATTGGTCATTGCATTCATAAGCTCAACAGAATCGTGTGTGATTGGTTATAATGCACAGAGCTGTATAAACACGTCTGTCTCTGGCTCAGCGCCAGCCAGCGAACGCAGATTTGAATTTAGCAGCTGGTGATTGTATCAAATACAACAAATATTATTTGGCTATTTTTTGTCTTTTGGAAGCCTCTTTCAAAATCCACTTGGCTCAAAAATCTGAGGGGGCACTTTGAATGGGCATGACGCCACTGACCGAGGAGCAGCTGAAGCGCATACACGGGGAAATGTCTATTCAGTTGGACACAAGAACATGTGATTTGAATTATCTAGCAAATCAGCAAGACTCCACTGATTAAATTAGATGTCCTTATGTAAGGGCACCCTAATGTCTTCCTAAATCAGTCAGTGCTCAGCCAATCAGTTTAACTATGACGTAAAGAAAAAGTTTTTGTAGTGACTGTCTTGTGTATCCTAATCTTGAGGGACAAAAACTTGCATTCAAATGAACTACAGCCAACCTGAAAAAGACTGGCTCATGTCTAGGAGTAAGTGGAAGTGTCTTTGTTGAAATCTAGACCGGCAGTCATACAGTGACACACTCAATTTGCTATGCACACTTCATTTCATAGCACACTCTAATCAGTGAGCTGTATTCTCTGTTTTACGTCAAGAACTGTCCCTACAGCAGCCGTCCTCCCCCCTCCAGCCCTCTAGTCTTATGTAAACCTTCAGCTATGTGTTTGTATGGGCCTGAGCACATTGTAATGCCGTTTTATAGACCTCTGATTTTCCAGGGCTGCAATTCACATTTGATAGCCTTTGATATTCTTCAGGTGCCGAGCCAACAGATACCCATAATTCACTGCTTTTTCCAGATGCCAGCCAACATCTCAGTGCAGAAAAGCTCATGGCACATCTTTACAGTGGCAATATGAGAAATTCAACAAAGCAGAAGATTTGCTGAAACAAACTGGGTAGTTTGTTTTCTGAAGCTCCTATTGTGCTTATTGAACATCTAAATGTATGTGTTTTTTTCAGCGATGGAGGAGTTGTTGGCAGAGTTGCGGGTCTTTCTGGAGTTGTTGGACAGAGAGTATTTAACTGCTGGAGTGAGAGAGAAGAAACAGCAAATATTAAACATCCTGCACAGAGTTCTAGCAACTAGAGGTGAGTCAAAACCCCAAAAGCTACTCATTTGACCTTTGACCTCAGCTGAACTATTCACACTGCACCATATCTCTTCATCATAACTCATGTCTCCTTAAAACCTGCATCAATTTATTTATTTACTTTATTTGTTTTTTCATTGATGTGAATGTTTTTTTATGTGTGTTTTGCTCTCTCAGAGCCCTCATGCAAGACAGAGATTCACACCTCTCTCCCGGCCCCTCCTCAGATGCCCCTACCAGAGATTCCTCACCCCTGGATGGTAAGATGTGTATATTATTACAATTAATAAAGCAAATACTATAAACTAGGACTGGGCAATATAACTAAACCTTTTGATAACCTTTTGATAATATTCAAAAATTCAATTCAATAATCTGTTGATTATTCAATATATCACCCAGGCCTACTAAACTGAAGGTCAACAAGGAAAACTTTGGTTTCTTTACAGTGAGTTTAGGTTTTTCTCAGTTTGTTTTAGCATTCCTTGTAGTCCAGGAACAAAAATAGTGTTGTCCTATATTTGGAAGTTATGTCGTCTGAACCCCGAATGCCACTGGCTGGTGGTTTGATGGTCTCTTTTTGTGAAGTTTTCAGTGCTTTTTATGAGCTCTGTAAAACAGCAGCAGGAAGTGTTCACATCAGTTTGCTTTCTGTCACATGACCTCATAGTTGCCGACACACGACCCTGATGTGGTCTCGTCCGTCACACGTGAAACACATTACGCCATTATGTGCTCTCATATGTGTGACACATCATCTTTGTTTGAGGGCAGCAGCTGATGCTTGTGATAAATAGCAGGTGTTCATAGGTCGCAGTTGGTCATTCTCAAGCGCACACATCCCAGCACGTTGTTTTACAGTCCACCCTTTACGCACTCAGCACTTTACAGTATAATTAGAAACATCCTTTCCTACTTCAGCCATCCGTGCATAACCCCAGTGTGTGTGTGAGGGGGCGGCTGTTCACGTTCCCGGAAGGTGTGAGGGGGCAGGGATTTGTGGGATAGACTGTGAGAGATGATAGGAGAGAAATATCCATTTACTACAGTCCAAGGTCGGACCTGTGCAAAACCTGTCCGAGGAAAGGCAGAACACGCAGTTTCTTTTCCATTGCACTGTTTAGTTTTTCTTATTCCTGCTCTCCATCAACCACACCCTCTACTCCATCCTCTTCTCTTTCTCTCTCACTCTCTCTCTCCCCAGCTATGTGATGATTTAGTATTGCGTCAGTGAGCCAGGTTTATAAACGGACTCCTTGTCATATCCCTGCCAGACCTAACTCTGCACGTTCATTGTGTGTGTGTGTGTTTAACTAAAGCCTTCTGTGGCCCCTATGAGTGGTCAAAACCACAGTGGGAGAGATTGAAGAAAAAAGACTGAAGCTGGGCATGTGGGTGGTGAGATAGGGCCGTGGACAGGACAGTAGACGCCACAGTATGCAAGGGCAAGAATCGCGTCTGGAGACTTTCTGTGCTTGTGTGTGTATTTGTGTTGAACTGAACTCTGTGGCTTTGGGTTTCTGAACGTTTGGCAGCAAATTCACTGCAAATCTTCCCTGTTCATGTACTATAATGAACCCAGGGGAGGAATTTTTGACTTTCCGTTGATGCATAGCTTTCTAAGCTAATTTAGTTCTTTCAAGCAATAGTGACTATTACTTAGAGACAAGTGAAGGTTATGCTTACTGCACATGCATGCACAGTTTTGTCTGTGCCCTTTCAATAGCCCTTATAAGAGTGACAGCAATGTTCAACAATGAAACCTCTTTTCCAATATATCATGCAATTAAAACATACTATACATGAACACGATACAAAAATGTTTAACTTGCAGTTGCGTGTTATAAAGTTGTGTTGTGAATAAAAAAAATAAAAAAGGTAATTGCGACTTTTTATCTAAACGATATAAACTCGCAATTCTGAGAAAAAAAAGTCAGAATTGTGAGATAAAAAGTCGCAATTACCTTTTTTATTTTTTTTATTCAGTGGCAGAAACAGGCTTCCATACACAACACAACAGAAACAAGCTGCAACACAATGAAATTATCACAACATAACAGAAACAAGCCACAAGACAACGAAAATAGCAGAACACAACAGAATCAAGTCGCAACACAATGGAGTCAAGTCACAACACAACAAAATTAGCAGAACACAAAGGAAACAAGCCACAACAATTAGTACAACACAACGAAATTAGTCGTATGCGTTGTGTTGTGGAAATTTTGTTGTGTTGTACTGTAGCGTACATCAGTTATATGTAGAGCTCCTTCAGGTGGTACAACACTTTTATTTTATTATTTTTAATTAATTTGTCATTGATTCATTTTTCCATGTTGCAAACGCCAATTTGTTTTAAATTAATTTTGATTAGACAAATATGTATTCTGTGTTCTTACATCAGCAGTGCAGTAAGTACACTTATAGGTAGTTAAAGGTGCACTAAGCGATTTTTGCCAAGCGATGTTGATATTTGAAAGCACTCTTTGTTTATATGTTTATATTTGAAAGACCTCGCCCCTGTTTTGAAATCTCCGCCCCACACGTACGTACACAACCATGGCAACGACGATCGTGGAAACAAGTGAAGATGACACACAAGCATATTCAAACAAAAGCCAACATGGATAATTTGTGTGAAAAGAAGCAAAATCAAAGTTACTCACCTATCAAGAAGAAGCAACGCAACCTCGGCGTCCAATTCCAGGCTTTCCCGCTCCTTGAGTTCTCTCCACCCCTGGAAAGCTGCTCCGTTAATTACTTAGTGCACCTTAAGCTGGTGCCCCTAGTTAGTACTTTGGTTAAGTAAGTTAGAAAAAGAACACTATAACCTAGCACTTTTTCGATGCCATCACAAGTCAATATTCTAAGCTTCTCTAAGTTGGTGTGTCAAAAAACACATCCCAAAACTTCCACTTGTGTGAATCTTGAGTGCTGTTAAAGGGCATGTTCTTCCTTTCAAAACAAGCTAGATGTAATGCAGCTGAGTGGAACAGAACCCTGTCTTGACGTGTGTTTTTTGACACGCCATCTTAAAAACCTGGTACCAAGAAGTACAAGACGTGATGCAACCTTCCATCCCATCGTGCACAGTGAGTTCAAAGACAACACTGCCATGTATCAATAAACATTTGTGGATTCTGTCGTGGAGGGGGTAAGACCCTGGTACACTTTCTACAGTCACCGAATTACATCCTGCCGTTTGTAGCTAAGCAGAGAGAGAGTGTGTGTAAGAGAATATGGGGAAGCCATAGCAGACTCCGCTGGGACAATGATGACTTCCATCTGTGTTGATGTTGGCTTCTGCTCCTCCCCACCAGCATCCCCCATCTGCACCCCAACACACAATGTCACATTAATGAACACAGACGCAGACAAACTCATTATCTGTCTGCTCTTTGTAACCCAAAAGGGAGTCTGTTTAAAAAAAATTAAAAACTCCCCTTTTTTAGGCCATTTTTAGGCCCTCTCTTCATGTTTTCCCTCCATCTCTCATTCTCACTGAATCTCCCAAAGTTAAATGAAGTTTCTTTGCTTAAAATGCTGTACCAGTGACTGTTGATGACGAGTCTATCATAAAATTGGGTACTTTTGGATTTATGTTCTCTCTTTCTAGGCCCACAGTGGGAGACGATGGAAATCCCAAGATTCAGTTGTGCTAAAGGAAAGGGCTCTACTGTATGCCCCCCCCCCCCCCAAACCACCTCCCTTTTAAGGAGGGTTAACCGCAGTCTGGAATGCAATGACCTAATCCCTCATTGTGTCATGGACAAAAGGAGGAAAATGAATTATGATTCATGCACAACAATGCATTTTGTCCGTTGCCATAGAAATACCAATACAGATGGTGATTTCTACCCCCCCGAACATCTTTTATAGGTTATAGCAAGTGACAGTTTATATACTCACTTCATTCGGGAAAATGAGCTTTCAGTTTTTCTGCTGTTTTTTTGTGTGGGGCTGCTGGAAAGTTTCTGCAAAGAACCAGTCGAGAACGAAAAGATTCTCTGAAACACATGGAAAGCTATTTGTGGAGACAAAAACATCACAAAACTAACTCCGCTGAGTTAGTCGAGTTGTTGTGCATGAATAGTGTTCAAATGTACATTGCATATCAAGGCAGCCAAGCAAGGAAATGTAGATGTTAAATGATTGAATTATTGTAAGATTGAGTGCATTTTCCTGGCCACCCTGCACAGCAGTCCCAATACAATAGACCCAGACAGGCCCAGACGTCTGTTAACACTCACACTTATCGCGGACCACATAATAACTCTATACACTATGTTATGAGGTGAAATGGTCTGGAAAGGAAGTGTGAAATGAAGTTTGAAGCTCACTTTTGAAATCTAGGTCAAGTACGTACCTTTATACATAAGCACAGACATATTGATGGACTAGATGTTGCATGAATAGGTGGAAGTGTACTTTTTTCTGTAGGTGCAGATATGCTTCATACAGATTTCCAGCTCAGACCAGAGGTGGAACTATGCCTAAAAATACTTGAGTGGCTCTGGTATGGAACGCTGCTTCAGCAAGACTCTTCACAGTGCAGTTTTTGCCTGGAATTCTGTCCTCCCTCCGGGCATAGATGCCCTGATGAACCGAAACCATAACAGGCAGTAACACAGCCGTCTTCTGTGTTTAGCTTAGCAGTTTATGGCTTGATGGGACGGAAGGAACTGATAAATAGCGCTTCTGTATTCAGGGAACTTTCAGACTGGAAATGCCAACCATAAAAGAAAAACAGATCTTTTCCCTTTTGGTTTTTCATATTTCATTGTTTTTTCCCCACTTTTTTCGACAAAGTACACTGCCGCTCAAAAGTTAGGGGTCTGTAAGATTTTTCAAATATTTTTTTTTTATATATATATATAATTATGCTCACCAAGGATGCATTTAGCTGATAAAATATTTATTAATTCAATATTATTACATTCTAAATTAACTCATTTCTTTGACTGTTCAAAAAAAAAAGAAGTCTTTTATAACATTTTAAATGTTTTAAATGTCTAAATGAATGCTAACCAGCTATTTAAATGTAAATGTACTTGTCCCAAGTAGTTTTAAAGCTGTGAATATCATCCGTTTGCATTAGCACCCCATAAGTCTGCACCATCTTGTGTTCTTGACAGAACTTGGTATTAATTTCATCCCAAAAAATAATAAAAATATCATACTGACTCCAAGAAGAAAGGAGCAACCAGGTCTTGTGCTGAACATACATTTAGGCCTATAGTATATTCACTCTTAACTACCCGCAAAGATGAAGATTGTATGGGGAATTTTGCATGTTCTGGTCTTCATTATATCTAAAGCCAAGTTGTAATGACTAGCGCTGAGATAAAGTATCGTCCTCTACCTCAGATGTCAAACACACCCTTCTCTCATGTGCCAGGAGGTCACACTAAAACATTACAATTTCTATTGTAGTTTTGATTACTCATGTGAACAAAAACCCTCAGGAACCAGCAGAGTACAGAATAAATACTGAGTTCAGCCCAACACACAATCACTTTGAGCAAATTTAGGCCATGCTGTTCTAGCCAATATCAATAGTCTAAAAAGCATTAAAGTGTGATATTTCTTGGTAATATCTGAACATAGAAGGTCCCATAACAGTTACTTCCTAAAAAGAAAAATGGAGTAATGCATTTAGCACATACAGTCTGTTTTAACTTTCCTCCTACAGTATATTTCCATGTCGTCTTGCAGTGTTTTTAATGTAAATAGTCGTTCATGTTCTGTGTTACTATTGTACCATATTGTGATAGTGTGCCAGGTGGCAACTGTGATCATTGGTCCATTGGTCTCTTGAAATGTATTGTAATTCCCCCACCTGAAAAGCACTGGAAAATACCCGTGCTTTCTGTGAGCTGAAATGAAAGAAAAAGAAATAAAGACAGACTTTCCATTGGGGTTAGAGGGGAAAAAAGGAAAATGAAAAGCGTTTATATGAGTTTGTCATCAACCATAATTGTTTGCATGCAGCCTGGGAAATGAGGGAGACTCTGGAGGGCCTGTGTCGTCATGACAACACCAGGTTGTCACATGTGCTGCCAGCGGGGCCCAACCAACCCAAATCAGGCCCAAATCAGACGGTCTTAAACACATTGTAACTCACACATGCACGCTCATTTGCGCTCATATACACACAAGCTCTCTTTCTTGTTTCTCTCTTTCAAACAATCCCACTCGCACACTAATGAGGTTCTATAATGTACACATTGAATATAGACACCAGGGGCCTTGTGTAAAAAACTTTGCGTATATTTCATCCTAAAAGTATGTGTATGAACAAAAGTTTTCAGATTTTTAAACTCTTTGTAACTATAATTACTAGTTTATTGTCTGTTTATTAGTGCTTATAAAGCACATATTCTGCATGACCATATTCTACATCCCTAATCATAACCAATACCTAAACCTAATAACTACCTAACCACCTACTAACTATTAATAAACATTAATTAGGAGTATATTGAGGCAAATGTCATAGTTAGTTAATAGTGAGACCTGGACCTTAAAGGATTATTTCACTTCCAGAATGAAAATTTAATGATAATTTACTTACCTCCATGCTGTCCAAGCTGTTTATGTCTTTCTTTTTTTGAGGAAAACATTTTTCTCCATATAGTGGACAAATTTTTTAGACGAGTTTTCCAACATGATTACGTAATGCGTGAAGATGCGCATGCGCATTGCAGAGCTTGTGCAAGATGAGCATTTGTGGTAAAAAGTATATAAATTTTATTTCTTTTAGAAAATGACCAATCGTTACGCTAGATAGGATAATTCCTTGCCTGGGATCGTGTTGAGCCCTTTGAAGCTGCATTGAAACTGCAATTTGGACCTTCAACCTTTTGGCTCTCATTGAAGTCCACTATATGGGGGAAAAGTCTGGAATGTTTTCCTCAAAAACCTTAATTTCTTTTGGGACTGAACCTAGTCTCGCGTAGCCAGACCTTCAGACTGATGGCTGAAGGTCTGGGAACTTTGGCCACTTTGAATGGCCAAGGCCCGCCCAAGAGGCCATATGACTGACAGGTAATAACAGGTGTGTAAAACTCTCGGACATATTTTAAAGATTCTATGCCATGAACTTTAAATATTTCACATACTTTTGAAAATTCAGCATATAGCTGATCCTGACAAGCGCTTGTCGTCAGTTGTAAACACGACAGCTTTCTTCTTTCGCGAGGGGGTTTGGCGCCACAGCATCTTTGTTTCCAGGCGAAACGTTAAAGAACGCGACACACATATCTCCCAGAAATCCTGTATAATCTAACCAATCCTACGACGACTTCAAAACTTCTGAAGTGTTTCCAGATAAGTGTACCATGTGCATCAGACTTTTAGCCAACATTCCGTGGGCGTGACGTCTGAGGCTGAGATTAGACTGAACCTAAGAAAGACATGAACATCTTGGATAACATGGGAGTGAGTAAATTGTCAGTAAATTTTCACTCTGGAAGTAAACTACTCCTTTAAAATGAAGTGTGACCATTTTTTCCCTCAGAACTGTATAATTATTTATATTTATAAGATTTCTCCTGCTTTATCTGCCATCTTGAATGGATTTTTTTCCACTGACCTCATTCTAGTGCTTTCTAGGATTGGCTTCTCTGCTAAGCATAGATGCAATGCTACCCTGCCCTAGCAATTTAGCTAAATGAAAGTATCTTAGAAGGCATTATAATTATACCGCCTACCTTTGGGTACAGTCTTGGCATCAGGAGAGTGTCTATGGTTACGTAAAATCCTCCCTGTGGAGGCAGCACACTAGATTTTGGAACTGAATCTTTATTGCCGCAAGCTAAATGAGTGATAGACTGTTAGGTATTACCTTTATTTATTACAGTTGTTTTTGTTTAAACACAGACGGAGAAATCTGGCCAAACGACTTGCTTTAGGTAAGGTGCCCACACTTCTAATGGTGTGCCTGCAGATAGGAATAAAGAACAGCAAACAGCCCTGAACTCTTTTTCCAGAACTTGTTGGCCAGCCTTTTGATTCTCATCTTTCTAATCTGCAGCTCGCTCTGCTCTAGTTTCCTACTTTTGATTTGTTTGTGTTGTACTTTCACTTTCTTCTTTTTCTTTCTTCTACTCATCATGACCAGCTGCTCTTTTACCATAAAACTCTCTTTTTCTGACAGTTTTGTTTGTTAACATTCCCTTTTATGATTCTTGCCACAGATGTTGATATCTACACCCTCGGTTGGTTCGTATTGACCTCACTGTAATGTGAGAGATCTTTTGAACATTTGACCTCTAAGATGAACTTCAGTTAAGATGGATAAAGCCTCAGATGTTTTGATATTGTTAGCTTTTGAGGTTTCACAGCTGTAGACATTTATTGGAGCCAGTGAAGCTGATATTTCTGTCCTCACATTTCTAGGAAAAGCAGAAACAAACAATCTCATCTAGGAGTCTGTATGACTGAGCTGACCACTTTCTCTCTCCTTCTGTTTCCCTCCATCACAAAGCCTCCAGACAATGGGCCTCCTCCCTTGCCGAGCTCCTCTCTTCCTGAAGGTTATTATGAGGAAGCCGTTCCGCTGGGCCCTGGGAAAGCACCAGAGTACATCACCTCAAGTAAGGACAGTTTTTAACATCACACTATAAATATGTTATACGTTTTAGAACTATGACAGTAAGATAGCTGCATCTGAGACCTAAGAAAGAGCATATTTTGCATTCATTTCAATAAAATTCAATAATCAGAGTCCCAACTGTGTTCTCAGATTATGACTCGGATGCTATGAGCAGTTCGTATGAGTCATACGACGAGGAAGAGGAGGATGGGAAGGGGCAGAAGATGCGTCACCAGTGGCCATCTGAGGAGGCCTCCATGGACCTAGTGAAAGACGCTCGTATCTGTGCGTTCCTGTTGCGAAAGAAACGCTTTGGACAATGGACAAAACTGCTCTGTGTCATAAAGGACAACAAACTGTTGGTGAGCACACACACACACACACACACACACACACACACACACACACACACTCACAGAGATGGACACCCATACTAGAAGGGAGTGGGGCAAGATGTGCTACTTTTTACATTTCTTTAAGCCAGGAGAAATTAGATGAAGACAGCTAATTATACTTCAGGAAGTCTCCTGTCAGCTGACAACAGACCATAGAAATATAATGACTTCTCAATCTAAAGTGATTCAGGGACAATTTGCTAATTTATTAATTAGTAAAATAAATGTCCTTCAAAGGTCTTTAAATGTCATTCTAAGGTCTTTATAGTATTGCACATTTTTCACATTTTCATAATATTTTAATATTCAGATGATTTTAATGTAGTGAAAAGACATTTAAACAATTTGCAATAGCATTTCATGTATTTGGAGGCAAAGCTTACTTTAAGTTGCAATAGTACAGCATCTGGCACACTTTACCCCACAGAGCTATTTTAGGAAAAATACTTAATTTAATAATTAATGGTAAATATCTAACAATTTACTTTTTAGTCTAACAGTTTACTTTTCTACATAAGTAATTCTATTTTTAATTCTAAATAGGTTTGCTTTTAAATTATACATTTATGTTAAAAAAGTACCTTGACATGGAAATGTTTCTTTTCTTTTTTTTTGCATAAAAATGCAACTTTTCTCATCCTTATCTATTTTACGTGCATTTCAAAATCATTTGCCTAAATGTATGGTCACTTGAAAATTCTGCACTGTTTGCATGATTATCAATGTAACTCAGTTTACCCACTGGCACATCTTACCCCACTCTCCCATTGCCTCTATTTCTAACCGATTTTGCTTGGTTTGACTCAGCTTATGTTGTAGTGTGTAAACAAAATAATTTCAGAGGAAAATATTTATAAGCTAAACAGCTTCCCTAATGTGTCTCTCTTTCTCTAAGTGCTACAAGTCCTCCAAAGACCAGACTCCACAGATGGAGCTCCTCCTGTCTGGCTGCAGTATCACACACATTCCCAAAGACGGCAAGAAAAAGAAGCATGAACTGAAGATCGTCCATCAGGGAGCTGATGCTCTGGTGCTTGCCGTACAGAGCAAAGAACAGGCTGAAGAGTGGCTAAAGGTAATCAGACAGCTCAAAAAGTGTTAGGCTCATAGGATTGTGATCAATTATGAAAAATCTAGAAACCAGCTGTCAAACAGCAAGTTTTTCTAGTGAACTACATGGATATGCTCATCTTTTCAGCATAGAAGTTAAACAAACCAGCAGTAGCAGTCCTCAGGTCCAGCTGTTCAGTGTTTGTGTTCAGTTGGGTTAAAAGCAGGTTGCTCTGTACATACTAAATACAGAACTATACATACTAGTACATCTTTGTTCAATATATTTAAATATTTTATACTCACCCACAGTTCAATTCACCTCCATGCACAAGTCTCGTATGAGCCTAAATTCTAAAAAGCGTTTCCTGGTTTAAGTTCAAAGGATTTTAATCTTAATGACTCTGAAGACTGTGCTTGTTGATAACTTGTTACTTTAATAGTCTGTTTTATATCTATTTAAAGCTGTTTTCCTCTACATCTGGTTTTCACAAACATCATGAAAAGTGCTAGCGAAAGTCTTTGGAATCTCGTGTGATGGATCTACGAGTTTATAACCTGAAAGCAACTTATACTGCACAAAAATCATCAAAACCAGCTGCAGTCAATGGACAATTGATGAAAATAGAATTTCCCTCATTGCTGTCCATCAATCCTCTGGTGGCACTGTTTATAAAGACATCACTCGTTGCAACAGTCTCATTTATAAAAACAAAAAAATTTACCACTATGATTCCATGTGGTAAAGAGCTTCTGTTTATTGATTTGCGGGCAGGAAGGCACATGCAGTGAGCTGTACAGCACCTTCAAGTGGGTGTGGACATCAGACTGTGCAAATATACAGCCCGGGAAAGCAACAACAGCTTTAATTGCTGTTTAGGAAGAGGACACAGCACTGCGCTGTTTGGTCAGGTGTTGTGTGTACTAAAAACATACTGAAGTAATTGATTTCTGCTTGGGATAAACAGAAACCACCCTAGCTTGGAGGGATTTGTTGAATTGTGTTTCATTCGTGCACACACTGTACACCCAACAACTCATTCCCAATATGAAGAAGCATATTCTAGATCAGTAATAACCTGGTATATTATTTATTCCAAGGAAACTTGAATATTCCACTATTTTCAGTTCTGCATCTAATGTCTCCCATATAAAATAGTTTATTATAGTTTATTAAAAAATGGTTACAGTTGAAGCGGTGCAAAAAAGTGCATTGTGTTTCATTCCTGTACACAGTGTGCATGGCAAAATGTGGAGGTGGTGGCAAGTTTATAACATCTGTTTTTATTGGAGACAGATAAAGCTTTTGATTTTTGACTATTGCAGAGTTCCCATGGGAAATCGAATAGAATTATAGTTTTCAAGGCCTGGAAATATCATGAAAACCTTAAAAGTCTTGGAAAAGTGGTAAACTTTCTTTAATCCAGTTTATTTGTTTTTATTTATTTTTTATTATAGCATTTAGAAAATTGCTCTTTGTAAGTGAAATTGCTTTAAAAAGGTTTTTTTTTTTACTTGTTAATTTTTCTAGATTAAATCATTAGACACTAGTAGACATTAGATCATTAATAACACAGTAAATAATCCACTGAAACACTTTTAAACATTCACAAGATGAGATTGTTTCTAAATGTGTTCAGTTTTGCACTGATTCCGTTAAACTTAGTTTTTAAAAGTGGAACTAAATGGTTTATATGGAAACCATTAGTATTAAAAAGAGTGGAATATTAGGCGATAAGGAAACTTTTTTAAGCTTTAATGGAATACTTCATGTCTTCAAACAAAATTGAGGAACATTATAGAAGCCCAGAGGCGTCTGTGGTTCGTTAATGCTTTATCCAGTTTGCTAATGATTTATTTATGGAAAGTGTTGGCTTGTTGTTTTCCATGATTCATTTTTAATTATTTTTAGTGTTGTATCTCTCCTCTGCACTGTTTTCCTCTTTGTTCTCTCTCTCTTCCAGTCTTTATTCGATTAGTTCTCTCCATGTAGCTCCTCTGTTCTGATCCTTTGGACAGGCTTGGGGAAATTCCACCTCCTGTCTTTCTTCTTCTCTTCGTTCTTCTTTCTTCTCTCTTTTTTTTGTCATCTGAGTCGCCTCTGCCCTGGGCGGGAATGGTAAGATATGGAGTACATTCTTTGTTGAATGTATCAATGAACGTGACCACTGTATAATGTTGAGAATTTTATTCCTCTTGTCGCTTCCTGCTTTCTGTTGAGTTGCATTTTATTAGCTACTGAGTGTGTTGGTGTGTGTTTGTGTGCTGATTGGTGTGAAATTGTTCATTACTGCCCTTACTGTGAATGCCTGTCATTGGCTTTGCTTCTCATCACTCTCTATTGTGGCAATTTTACATTACGACTCAAAGTTTGAATGTCTACAAACATTTGTTTGACCTTTAACTTTGACTTTGTTGTATTTTTATGCAGTAGATCTCCATATTAACTCTTCATTTGAAAATATTCTTGCTAATGAGGGCACATTAGCACAGCACAAAAGATTTTTTGACTGAGCGTATCCCAGAAACCCACTTCTTTGCAGTCAAAGCCAAAGAGTGAGGCCACAGGCTGCAATTTTCCCGTGAGCCCAATTATGTAAACCGGTTGCCAAACCCCAACGTGCTGCGTCAAGTAACGACGCTCAGAGGAGCTCGACGAAAAGGATATTTGGTTATATTTTGGTCTTTGGCATGGGGGCGGTTTGGGAAGGGGGTGTGTTAAGGTGAGCTCCTCTCTTTGTTCACTCAACACCAATGGTTATGGGTGTTTTTGGATGTTACCCCCAGGTAATGTGAGGTCACGCTCATATGTGGCGGCGAGGAGTCTGTGCAGTCTGGAGATCTCTGGATATCTCATTCACACAGAGCCACTGCACAGCGCATAGACAGCCACGAGAGCAATGACGCATGTAACAGCCTTCCAGCTGCACTTCCAACTGCATGTGACGTGCCCAATCCATTTGAGCGCATGTGCATGGCAGAACGTGGAGGTGGTGGAGAGTTTGTGGCATCTGTTTGACTGGGAGCAAAGAAAGTATTTGATTATTCAAGGGTTCTCATGGGAAATGGAATAAAATTTCAAGGCTTGGAAAAATCATGAAAAAGAATAAAATCTAATGAAATAATGAAGTCTTGGAAAAGTCATATATTCTCAAATCAAATTGTAAAAATATATTCACTAGAAATTTTTTATTTTTTTTTAATAGGTCTAAGGAAATTTCTCTAGTTTTGTCATTTGTTTTCTAGCTGTATTTATTGATATAAAAATATATCAGCTAAATTGATCTTTGAGAGTGCAATATCTTAATTCCAGAGAATTCATTGGGCAAAAGAAATTGATCAGTATCTATAATGGAACAATTAAAAATGAGATATTGAGGGATATTGAGAAATATCAAAATTCTGCCTGTTATTTTGCACTTTAACTTTTTGTTCTGTGGTCTATTTAAGGTGATGAAGGAAGTCTGCTCTAATGGAAATGGAGTGGTGGACTGTGACGGAGCTGGCTCTGGTTCCCCTGTTCACAAAGCAGAGCTGGAAAAGGTGCAAATTCATAATTCTATTTATCTTTAGTACTTTGTGTGTGTGTATGTGTGGATTTACTATGCCTGCAGAGTACATGCTGGTCTACCTACATGCAGGTTTGTGAGACTGTGTGGCGGTTTGCATGCTTGCCAGCTTCACCACACCTCAGTACCCTGCACAGGCGCCTCCTCTCTGTGTTCCTGCACAGTGGCTCTGCTGCCAAGGGCATGGAGGGCTATAAAAGCTGCATAAGCGTACCAAATTCCATCTTGCTACGGATGTGTATTGCTGGCGAGGTTAAATAGGTGTGGGATGAACTGTGATCTTATCATTTTTTAGAACACATTCTTTAATATGCACTGTGCTGCAACATTATTTTTGCAGCATGCGCATGTTGCACTTGTTTATGTGTGTGTGCTGTTTTTAAGACAGATCTAAAGGGGGTTTAATGTCAAACCTCTTAAACTGGCACAGCATGCGTGAGCCTAGTCTAATTATTCACACTCGATGCAAAACAGATGCGCTTCGAGGTTTGTTTGGGTAGACTGCAGAGGTTTAAGTGTATGGGCTTTAGTATTCTATACTCTTTGTGTGTATGTATTTTATGTGTCTGTCTATAAACAATTTATCATTAAATTTAACAATGAATCCACTGTTATGTGTGTTGTTAAGTGTTCATTCTTCTGCTGAAATACGTGTTTTCTCTGTAACTGCAAGCATATCTGTAACCTAACTCGATTTGCAGAAGCTGTCCTGCGATCGACCCAGTTCAGATGGAGAGCCCTGTCATGAAAATGGCATCTCAGATGGCAAAGATCCAGGTGAGCTTTTATGTTCAGTCCTTTTTTTGGTCCATATCATTGGAGACGACAGATGTAGAGTTCCTTTATATAAAGGAAGAGTATTTTGTGGCATACACTGTAAAAAGTGGTTAGAAGCTAATCTGTCTATAGCTATCTGTCTAAAATATTTGATTCGTGTTTAATTAGTATTTGATAAGTTGATACAGTGAAATTTAATAATAATAAACATTTTCAGCATCAGTTTGTGCTCAGAATCCTGTCAGTTACTAGATAAAATCACTGTATTTAAAAACAAAATCTGTTAGTGTTTTAATTCATGAAGTGAACTTTTTGGTTAAGAAAACAAACTTAGTAAAACAACAGAGCAAAAAACAGAACAAATTTAATCCCATAAAGCGGATGTTTATTTGACTCAAACAATTCCATTGTTTGAACAACAGCAAAATCAGGGCAAGGAGACACTTCTTAAATAATCTAATAGGATTATTTATCTAGTATTTACACCACGCTGTCTCGATCTGGGATTGAACTTTTCAGGACATCTGTTTCAGGTCTGTGGAAATGTTTATTTTTTTCAATTTGAGACTGCCTTGCCTCAGACGTGTTGGTGAAGAATTGCCTAATTTGAGTGGAATCCAAAACTTGTGCATCTGCAATCCTATATGATTGATAGCTCAGCATCACAGCCACAAGCCGCAGTAACTGCTGTGCTGTTTTCACATGAGTTATGGCAGCTGACCTCTGATAAACCTACAGATAAACAAGGCTGATGTCTTATAATAATTACTGTAAAAGTGTAAAGTTATGGAAAGGTATTGAGAAAGAAAAATTTAGGGAAGCATTTCTTGGCAGCAGAACCATGAACCATTTCTATCTGATCTCCTCTGTGTCTGTCTGATAGCACCTTAGATATCCTTACACCACACCAGCAGCCATCTACTGCACTTCTTTAATGAAAGATGAAAGAAAAATTTAAAAGAACCATGCAGATTAATCAGATTCACCATATTCTTTCCAGCTGTCGCAAGTGCTGAGACGCTGTGAAATCATATTAGCCCGAACGCAGAATTTTCCCTCATGATAAAATGAAGAACTATGTCTGCATAGGTCCTTTAAGGGCCAATGGTTTTTGCATCTGTGGCTCTGGGTTTTACCTCATGCCTGAGGCTGCTGTGCAGAGACAGAGAAACTTTAGAGGACTCAGGGTTCAGATGGGCTTAGCTTTAATTAAAGGAGTCGCCAACTAAAATGTAATCTTCTGCACTGGAGCTTGGACCAAGTCAGGCCAGAAGAGTAAGAGTTTCACTGTATCTTTATATGTTTTCTTTGTCCTTGTAAGTCTGTAATTTGTTGTGCTGTAGTGTCTTACACATTTTAACCCAGTCCAGATCCCAAACTGCTAGTTTGCTCACACTGTCCACCATTGGTTTGGAATAGGATGTGACCTGAACGGTTTTCCACTGTGTGTCCTTTTACTTTCAATGTTTAAGTTCGATTTTTTCTAGACCTTTTGTTTCTTACAATACCATTAACCACAGACCACACTCCGAAAAACTTGGAGAAGAACGAAGTTGGTTTCACGCATTGTTTAGGATTTGGATTAAAAGTCTGAAGACATGTCCTGTCATTGTCAGTTCAGCCTCTTACTCTCTGGCCTAAATTACTAACATTTTAAAGTGAACAGATTTTCCATAATTCAAACTTTTCCCACCAAATCCACCCCACAAACAAAATATTTTCCAAAGCCACCCCTTGTTATAGTTGCAACACCAACGGGTTTCTAGATAACTAGCATATCTGTATAATATATTACTTTATATAATCCCATACATATATTTCACACTCTGACACTAATTTGCCTTTTTTTGCAGCCAAAGGCAAGAAGAACTCTAAATCAGAGCAGAAAGGCACCGTGGGACGTGTGACTGGAAAGAAAATCACTAAAATCATAAGCCTGGGCAAGAAAAAACCATCTACAGATGAACAGACCTCATCGGCGGAGGAGGATGTCCCAACGTGTGGTGAGCGTTTGCAGTACCATTTTGATATACATTACCATTCAAAAGTTTGGGGTTGTTAAGATTTTATAAAGCCTGCATTTATTTGATCAAAAATACAGTAAAAAGAGTAATATTGTGAAATAGTGTTACAGTCTATAATAATAACTTTTCATTTTAATGTATTTTGAAATGTCATCCTTGCTGAATAAAAGTACTAATTTTAGATTGTCCTATACATACAGGAACAGGTAGAATAATGCCTGTATGAACAAGTAGCTGAAGTCAGTCACTAAATAATATCTGTAATATCTATAGTGGCAGATAAAGGTAGTAAATATCAAGGCTTTTCTATTGCATATTTCAGGATTTAGTTTTAATATGTTTTGGGCAGCTCCCATTGTTTTCATCCTCTCAGATATGCAGCCAAAACTCTGTCTAGTTTTTTCCATCTAGGTTTTTTTCTTTCTCCGCTACCTAAACACATTACCCAATCAAAGGATTGTCTTGCTCTTCAACCACATAATACCTAGATTTTTGCCATTGTCATCACCTGAGCGAGGTTGATAGTCCTAACATTAGTGATTGACAGCCTGTTGAATCATGTTAATGAAGCATTCAATTTGCTGACCTGTGGTTCTGTTAATATTTTTATCTTAAAATTAGATTGTCAGTCCTAAAAATTCAGGAAATCACTTTAGTCAGATAATGCAATGTCTATTTAATGACCAAAGTAGCAGAAGCAAGAACTGGACAATATGTAACCCTGGACCACAAAATTGGTCATAAGGGTCAGATTTATACATAATCAGCTGAATAAATAAGCTTTCCATTGATGTATGGTTTGTTAGGATCGGACAATATTTGGCCCGAGATACAACTATCTGGAATCTGAGGGTGCAAAAAACCCTGTTGAAAAAAATTGCATTTAAAGTTGTCCAAATGAAGTTCTTAGCAATGCATATTATGAAGTTTTGATATATTTATGGTAGGAAATTTACAAAATATCTTAATGGAACATGATCTTTACTTAATATCCTAATGATTTTTGGCATAAAACAAAAATCGATAATTTTGACCCATACAGTGTATTGTTGGCTATTGCTACAAATATACCCCAGCGACTTAAAAGACTGGTTTTGTGGTCCAGGGTCATATATGATACTGCATCAATATGGGCTAACAGTATTATGATATTGTTATTCTTTCTGTTTATCTGTATAGTTGTTTTTTATTTAACTGTGATGTATTTCAATTGGTTTTATCTCCATTGTGCTTTGTGCAAATACACTACTGTTTAAAAATCTGCAAATATTGAATTGATTGCAATAAATTGATCAAAAGTGACAGTAACAAAATATATAATGTTAAAAAAGTTTTCTATTTAAAATAAATGCTGTTCTTTTGAATTTTCTAATCATCATCTTCAGCAGTTTTAAACAGATTTCAACATAGATAATAATAAGAAATGTTTCTTGAACACCAAATCAGCACATTAGAATGATTTCTGAAGGATCATGTGACACTGAAGACTGAAAAATGAGCTTTTCTATCACAGGAATAAATTACATTTTAAAAAATATTTAAATAGAAGATTTTTCAAAATATAATCAACACTTTTACACTTTTTCTGCTTGCGTGTGGGTCTGTCTGTTGGCTGTAATATAAATCTCTCGGCCCAATCCTACATTAACAGGCTATCTGAACGTGCTGTCCAATAACCGCTGGAGAGAGCGCTGGTGCCAGCTAAAAGACAACCAGCTGTTGCTGCACAAGGACCGGGCAGATCTGAAGACACACATGGCCTCTCTGCCGCTGCGGGGGTGTGAGGTCATTCCAGGGCTGGACTCCAAACATCCCTTTGCCTTCCGTCTGCTGCGCAACGGACAGGAGGTGGCTGTTCTGGAGGTACGTGCCAAGTCCCTCAGCTCTTGCGGGGCAATTAATGTGTCTGAGACAGGACCTCAGGGCAGGGATTAGATGGATGGTTTGGTTGGCTTGCTTTCGTAATGATGTCACTGCTGTATCATGTGTAGAGTGGATTTGCAGAGATTGCGTAGATTAGTGCTTTATTTGTCTCATATTCCACTGACACTCATTCATTGCATCTTTCCTCACTCTTTTTCCCGTCAGGCCTCCTCCTCTGAGAGTATGGGAAGGTGGCTGGGGGTCTTGCTGGCCGAAACGGGCTCCACAACAGATCCTGCTGCACTGCACTACGATTACATTGACGTCGAAACCACTGCTAATGTCATTCAGCTGGCCAAGCAGTCATTTTGGTGAGAACCCAGTACTGCTAAAAAATTTTTATTAGCATGCCAGTGACTTTTTTCACTTTAGAATAGGGAACACATATTCACTACTAACTAAGAGTTTTCCCTGAACAAACTCCTTGTTTGCTGCTTATTAATAGTTAGTAATGTAGTAGTTAAGTTTAGATTTGAGGTAGAATTAAGGGATCTAAAATATGATCATGCAGATTAAGGCGTTAATATGTGATTTATAGTATGCATGCTAATAAACAACTAGTTAATAGTGTGAATTGTTACCACTTTTTCTTTAATAACCTACTTTTTCAACACGTAGCGGTATAGCATTTTTTTTTTTTTTTTTAAATTGTATTGCACACATAGCTTTACAGCCATTTGAGCTTTAATAAGCTCTCTAAACACTTTCTTATACAGCATTTAGAATTGTAGTATGTAGTATGTAGTCTGATTCACTTTACTGAACTGGTACGTTTGAAGAGTTCATGCAAATGAACCAGTTCATAAAGAACTGACTTACAAATCGTATCTTTGGGCAAAGTTTTTCTGCACCGCATTTGCATCTTCATATTTATAAATAGTTAAATATAATATTTGTTTAACATAACACTGCTGTTCAACAGTATATTTAATGCACAAAAATAAATAAAATATTCATACAATGAATTTGTTTTATTAGTTATATTCTGTGTATTTATCTGTAACTTTGAGGATATTCAAACAAATCCTCGTTGTTTATGTCTGTCATTAAATTATACATATTGTATTCACTACTTTTATTTTTTTGTTATATATTTGTTTTTTATAAATTTACCTATTATGTTATATATTTGTACAATACCACAAAAGTTAGGGGACAGTAAGATTTTTTTTCCCCCAAAAAATGTATATTTTTATTCGGCAAGGATGTATTCAATTGATCAAAAGTGACAGTAAAGACAGTGTTGCGAACTACTATGCTTGACTGTATTTGAAGTACTTGGCCAGTACTGGCGCTCCCTATACGCAGATTATGCAGTTTGCGGGGGGCACCATCCCAGTTGCTCAAAAAAACAACAACAACAACAAAAAAACGTGACGTGCCATTCCCATATCCGCGACCGCTCGCACATCATGTTTGCGGCTGAATGCAAATGATCATAATTTATGGACAACTATACCCGTGAAAAGACATCAGCAATCCGGCGCCGAGAAAAGAGAGAAAAAGATTAAGCCCGTGCATCACTTTCTGGTACATTCATAATCCTGTGAAACTTTTTTGGATGTTGACATTAATAACGTGTTTTAATGTAATAATTTCACCACCACCAACGCACCTAATATTCTCTCTTGAGTTTCCGTTCCCTTACAAAAGTTAGCAATGGTTTTAACATGACTAACATGAAAAAAAAAACATGGTTCTTGTAGCCATGGAAACCGCAAATTAACCATGGTTTTGTTACTTCAAATAATAATTTACAAAGAAATATTAAGATAATTTTTTTTTTGTGGTTATAAAAACAGACCTAAGCCAACAACAGCCTTTAAAATGACTTACAAAAACAAGGCAATAATGATTGGCTAATTAATAATTATATGGTTTCATAGAATAACACTGTTAAAATACATAATGTAGGCTAATACAAAATAAACAATTTATGTACATTACATGTTATTGCAAATGCCTGCAAAGGGACCCAAAGGCCTGGTAATTGCTTCTGTTATATTTACAGGACGATCAAATCCTTGTTTAATAGGCTATTGACCAAACATTTAATTCAAATATACACTTAATCTTTCATTTTTGGCCACCTTTTTGCTGTAGATGACACAGCCTCTATAATTTATTCAACAAAAAAACATGTGGACATCACAACCCTTAAAAATGAACCATGGTTTTATCAAAAAACTGCCTAATTTTAAATAATACAATTTGTAAATAATACAGTTTAATTAAAATTTATTTACTTTCATATTTTATTTCATTTCTATTTTGACCCCTATAGTAGGTGTTTTTTTTTTTGCTTCCATAATATTTGAGGGAGGGGGCACAACAATACAATCCTGCTTAGGGCACCCATTTGGCCAGCAGTGGCCCTGTACTTGACTCATGAGTAGCTTGTAAAGCTACAGTTTTGAAGTATCTTTCCCAACACTACTGTTTAAAGTTAGAGTTCAAGTTCTCTATATGATATTTGTATATGTAGTAATGAATATATGTATTTGTGTTCACAGTTTCACCAGTAAGCGTGCAGTTTCTCCAAACCCATACCTTGATAACCCGGTCAATGGTTACGCCTGTCCCACAGGGTTCGCTCTGCATTATGATGATGTGCCCTGCATCAATGGATCGGTAAGTAAATGAACAAACTTTAAACCCATTAAATTCTCACCTTCTTTTCTGATCCTGCCTAACACCGCTCTATTCCTGATCCACTTTTTCTTTCCTAATCGCTCTTTTCTTGCTTGCACGCTTGCGATACGGAAGGTACCAGATGCGCACTACTCCTCCCCAGCTTCAGGGGACCGTCGTTGGAAAGAAGAGTCTCATTATGAGAATACAGATCTTTATGAAAACATGCCCTCCCCCAAACTAGCAGCCCGCTACTCTCCCAAATCCATCCGCTCGCAGTCATCTTCCACAGGGCATTACAACACACCGCTCTCCACCAAATCTCTGTCCTCTTCCTCCTCTCCCTCAGCTGCTAATACTAACATTAAGCAGGTGACTAACCAAGGCACACAGTATATCTCAAACAATGGATATCTGTATCAGATTTGTATTTTGTATTATAATGGAAATAATCGCACAGCATAGTGCATGCATTGTGGACCACCCAGCTCCAGAAATGAATGCTTTTTATCTCTATATTATCCATGTCTGTGTGGCTGTGGCCTTGAATGGATTTACTGAAACCTTACTTCACTCTAGGTTACATTTTATAGGCCAAGGATAGAAAAAAGGGTTGCTGCCAGCTATAGTATAACTAAAAGAAAATGTCCCCCCAAGCAACATGTATGGTTTGCAGATCTAACCTACGTGAAATTATTTGTATGAAGTGGTAATCTTATAACTAAATCACAAATTACACCCTTAAAATGTAACAGGTGTTAACAGCGAAATCAAAGTCTTTAAATATCAGATGTTTGTTAGTAGCCCACATATCAGTTTCACCTTTTCTTGTACGTTTCTTTCATCCAATCAGCTCAAGGGAAAGAAAGGCCTGACCACCAATGGGTTCGCTGCAAAGCAGAAGTTGGACAAGAACCAGCCCAAAAAGGCCAATGGAATCAGCAGCACTGTTCCAGTGAAACACAACAACTCTAGTAAGAGACTGTAACATATAAAAGCACATCTGATAATCTCAAAATGAGTCTTTCATTTTTTTTTTAAAGTGGACATACGGCTGAAACTAAACTAAGCAGACATTAAGTCTGCATCCATTATCCTCGCTATTACACCACTAATTTCTTTCAAGGAAAAAGAAGCCACACAGATTTGTGGAGAATGCCGGTATGTGGAAATTGCAGTGCTGTTAGACAGCAGTGGATCTGTTGACATGCTCCTTTGTAAACTCAATCACCCCAAATTCCGTTTCAGACACAGACATCCTAACCATCCAGTGGCCATTTACGTGGACTCACAAATATTTGGATGTGGTATACTGTATATTCTGTCTGCCTTTTAATCTGCGTTTGTGGTCTCAGAGGCCTTTAATGTGATGAAAAGACCGAATCCAAAAGTTAAAAATGGAAAGATTTTCTGACGATGGTTTACTTTGATTATAATGCATCATTAACCTTCACAGGTGTGGACCAGTATAAGTACGGGAAAAACAGAGTGGAGGCAGATGCCAAGAAACTCCAAGCGAAAGAGGACGAGCTGATGAAGAGGAAGCAGGAAATTCGGAACCGCCTGACCCAGCTGAAAAAAGACCGGAAGGACCTCCGCACTGCTATAGAGAACAACACAGGTGAGGACGTCAATGGGGTTCAAGTTTGATTGACAAATTGAATGACAAATAAGAGTGTTCAAGATAACAAAAAGAATTCAAAGGTTTAAGCAAGAATAAATTGTGACAGGACATTTTTAATGTTACTAAAGTTTTCTATTTCAAATAAATGATGTTTTTTAAGCTTTCTGTTCATTAAAGGATCCTGAAAAATGACAGTTATAACATCTCCGGGTATTTATTTCATCCAGGTAAGCGCTCTCAGGCCACTTTGACAGAGAGACTTAAGAAAGTAGAGGATGAATGCAAACTAAAAGAGGAAGAACGAGTCAATCTGGAACTGGAGCTGACGGAGGTGAAGGAGAGTCTGAAGAAAGCCTTGAACGGAGGTGTCACCCTGGGCCTGACCATTGAACCCAAAACGGGCAGCTCCAGCCCACAGGTCTGGAAAAACAGCAACAAGTTCTCTAACATAGACATGATGTAGTGCTAACTGTAGGGTTGTGTCACTTTCTTTTTTAGTGATAAAAGCAAAGCAGGTATCAAAATGTGTCTCGTTTGTTTTTAGTCTCCAGTGCTAATGAGGCGAACGGTGGACAACTCACCCATTTCCAGCTGTGACACCAGTGACACTGAGACCTGCTCTCTACCAATCAACAGCGCGTCTCTGCTGCGGCGTCAGACACAACAGAAAGCCTCACCTGTGCGAGGACACGTCCTCAGGAAAGCCAAGGTCAGTAACCACATAACACTCATTTTCTTCATCACACTAGATATTAATAGCAGGTAACATATGCTGGATCTTATGTAAAAGCATGATCCTAAAGTTGCATTTACTTAAAGATGTTTACAGTGCATTTTTTCCCCCTGCGTGTTCATTCTGTTTTCTTTTCTTGCAGGAATGGGAGATGAAGTCTGGCACATAAGTTCTTTTCCACCAACCTTTTTTTTTCGCTGTATCTATTTATTTAATTTTGTCCATATATGAGTGATGTTGAAATTGAATTGACTGAACCATAGACACCCTTTTCCAGAATTAATTCTGGAAGACCTTGACTGAGTCTGGTGCCCGGTGCTGTTTATCCTTATAGCACTATCCCTGGATCATGATCTGACTATAAAGCAACTTACAAATGAGGAAAAACTCAAGCAATTTGTCATATAGAGACCAACAGTAAAGCCACAAAACCAAATGTATATACACTACCATTCAATATTTTGGGATCAATATAATTTTTTTTAAGGAATTGATACTTTTATTCAGCAAGGATGCATGAAATTGATCTAAAGTGACAGCAAAGATAAAATCTTTATTTTAAATTAATGCTGTTCTTTTAAAATTTGTTCATCAAGGAATCCTGAAAAAATGTAGCATGGTTTCCACAAAAATATTCAGCAGCACAACTGTTTTCAACATTTATAATAACAACAGATGTTTCTTGAGTGTCAAATCAGCATAATAGAATGATTCCTGAAGGATCATGTGACACTGAAGACTGGAGAAATGGCTGCAAAATATTCAGCTTTGCCATTACTGGAATTAAAATATATTAAAACAGAAAGCAGTTATTTTAAATTGTACTAATATTTCACAATGTTACTGTTTTTCTCCATTTCTATTCAAATAAATGCAGCCTTGGTGAGCATAAGAGACCCCAAACTTTTGAATGGTAGTGTAACATTAGAGGAAAGAGAATTTTATTATGATTTTATGTTATCATGAACACAGAACATCTCAGATTATGGTCCACTAAATATATTGTGCGCTAAGCTCACTGGTCTCAGTCAGTAATCACTTAAAAGTCTATAAAAGTCTGTTTCTTTCTTCAACAAGAAACCATTAATGGAAGACAAAATCTTCAAGTATTTATTTGTAAATGTTTAAATAAATATAAGCCACTCTGTGTTTGTCTGTTGATATTTAGTTTTGCCTTTCATCGGGCTTCACACTAGCAGCTTCGGGATATACAGTACGTCTTAAGATAAATGTCAAATACAGAATGTGATCATTCAAAGCTTGTTCTTTACAGAAATGTGTAATCTGTATGAAAGTATTTTACCAGCCTCTCCTCCTCCTCAATGTCTGGCCCATTATTTTCAATCCAGTGGTCTGGCCAAACTTTTGGCTATGCTGAGAGCAGCCCATGGGGAACAGGGCAGCTCAGGCCAGGGTGTGGTCCTCTGCTGGCTGGCTGCTCTGGAAACTGGGCCTGAAAGTACCGCTACACTTCCCCTCCGCTGAACACACTGCAACCACTGCACTGAAACAGCTGAAACACCAGAACACTGCAATGCATCATACACTGACAGTTATACATGTACTGTATGCTAACACAAATAACACAGCGTGCATATGTGAAGTTTCATTTTAGTTTGCAGTCTTAAGCTGTGCATGTGCAGGTGTAAGAGCTTGTAAGTAATACGTTTGCGAACAAAAGAAGAGTTCAGACTGTAATCTGCTTTGTTTTGACCACTCAAAGTCCAGCCACCTGATGTACTGAAAATGGTGCTTTTAAGCAATGCTGAAACTGTTCACTCCTAATTCAGCCAGATTATGGAGTCTTGGTGCTTAATTTAGACCGATTTTTGTATTAATGTTCAAGGCACATTTATAACTCTTTGTTTATTGTGCAGTGAAGATTTGAAGCTACACATTTTCAAGCTACGCTACACGCAGGGTGCTGTGTAAATATAATTCTTTTCTGCTTGGGTCAGAGCTTTGTTTTTTTGTCCAGTCATTTTGTAAAAGTCGGCACTGGATGAATGTTTGCATCAGTATATTTGTAAAAGACAACATTAAGTCACCTTTGTCTCCAGCTCAAAGTAGATGAGATGCTTCAGTCTTTCTGCACAGCTGCTTATTCAGTAGTCAAAGTGATTTACTGATTTGACAAAGTAAAATAAAACCTTTAGATTGAGTCAGCTTTCAGCCTCACTTTGCAAAGGTAATGTGGAATGTGAAAAACTTTTAAGTGTCATTTTGCTTTGAGGGTGGGAGCAAAGACACCATTGTTTGTTTTGCACCTTATGGATATTACTCTGTTTTATTTTGCTGATGACTGTTGTCAACTTGGCAACAAAAGGACTGTACATAGAAATAATTAAACTGCTTTAAAAAAAAATGGCTTGTGTGTACCAATTTGTGGATTATGACAATTCGCGATAGACCGTAACTGGCAACATTCAATTCTTTTTAGATTATAATGATATACAAAATCACAACGACCCTCTTATGTTTCACTCCAGCAGTTTGCTATTGTATTACACAGTAAAAATTAACAGGGCCTGAATTTTGTTCAGATTTTGTTTCACATAAATCTAGCCAAAGAGTCTTTAAAAAAAAAAAAAAAAGTTTCTTTTAAATCTGGCCAGTAACATATTAAATTCAGTGACTCGCACAGAACACTGGCGACCTCATGAGTGCGAAGATAAAACATTCAGATTATTCGGATTTCTCACTTTCTAGCTTGTTTTGTCACGTGGTATCTGTTACTTTTCTCATCGCAGGTCAAGATGGCCTAATCAAAGTTGTTTTTAAATAAAAATGTATTGTACAGAAATGTCTTTGAATGATTTCCATTTGTGCGTCTAGCATAAAGATAAACAATTATACTATACATTACAACGATTATTATAAATCTCCGCTAGATGGCAGAGTAGTGTTTTTCAGATGTTTACCACCATCGATAGATTTTACCGAAGAAGAGAGAAACGTTTGGCCCTCGAATAATAGTTCTGCTGTCCCATTTTCTATATTTTTATTCATATCGACAGTATTTTTGCTCATAGTGGCATATTTCAGAAAACATGAATGAGGATATTTTGACCACTCTGAAAATACTGATCATCGGAGAAAGCGGAGTGGGCAAATCCAGGTATGAGGTTTAAGATACTTGAAGTTTACAAATGTCATCTGATGGAACAACAACAACAACAGCTGCTTATATTAAAGCAACCTGACCTCGCTTTAGATAGGAACCACTGAATGTTTGTCAATTCAGTATTATCAAATTCCCATATTGAATTTCAGATTTGTGTTTATGTGTCATAATTTAATTGTAAGGAAAGTCTGATTCACCTTGCTTTCCCCTCTTCTCTTTCTTAGTCTTCTTTTGAGATTTACAGATGATACTTTGATCCAGAAATTGGTGCAACAATTGGTAAGTCTGTAAAAACATATGACTAAAGCATGACTGATGTTGATACAGGTCCAAAATATATAAGACCAGGTTTAAACACGGCAGTATTCTCATCCTTTGTAGCTAAAGCAGACAGCTACACAGCTGTGTTTTGACTTTCTGATAACTGACATGTCAAAAACAGGCATATATATATATATATACAATATATTACAAAATACAGTATTATATATTGATTAACAGGCTTTGATTGCCATCTAGTTCTGTATATTGGTTATAGATTGTTTACAAATCGCAGATTACTTGTTGTGTGAGCATGAGAAGTTTTTGTTTTTAAGTTTGTTTAATTATGTGCCTTTATAATGTAATGAAAACAGAAACCTAACCATCACAGGACAGATTGACGTAAATCACGCATGCTTCTCTAATGCTGGTCTTACTTGAAAAACAGCTTTACTTGCATTGTTGAAATTCTGGACCTATAAGTGAAATTTTAAATTTATATATATATATAATATATATATATATGAATTAACAGCCGATGTGTTAGTTATAAGCAACTAGTTAATAGTGAGAGCTGGTCCTTAAAATAAAGTGTTAGCTTACCTTATACTGTATGTTGTGGAAATTCATTGGTTGTTCAAAGCAGTGGCCGTTACTTTGACATTTAGGTTGACGTGTGTTGATGTGACCGCCGTTTTCTTTTCAAAGTCCCCCAATCCAAACCAAACAAGTCCAGATCTCCTTCTTTGGCTTCCTCTGGTAAATCTGTCAGTCCTGTGTTGAAATTCAGGAGTACTTCATGCCTCCTGATCTTTCATTCACAGAGTGCTGAGAGATTTATTCCCCTGTCATCTTTACACATACTTTCATTTTTCTTTTATGAATGTAAATCAGTTATGTTTGTAATTGATGTGGCTTTGCTGAGTGATGAGACAGGTGGTTGAGTCGTCCTATTTTCTTTTTATCTGTACGTAATAAACCCACAATTCCCCATTCAGCTATAAATTCTATTCTTTCTAACTTTAGTCGCTCTGGGCTTGTTGCCTGACAAATATCTGGGTCCATCAAAAATTAAATCTGTCTCGCTATATATGAATGGTTTTATCATAATCCAAATAAAACATCTAGACTGTATTTCCATATATGCTTGTGAATATTTTTGAATATTCCACCTGATTATTTACATTTGCTAATGTTTGTATGTGTTTGTCTGTTATAACCATTTTTTGGGGACAAATTTTGTAACCATATTTTTTTAATGTTGTAAAAATGCTGAATGTTTTCAGTTAAGGCTAGGGTTTGTCACAGCACTTACATAATATTACTCTTTTGTTTGTCTGATTGCATCTATTGTTATCATTTGTAAGTCGCTTTGGATAAAAGCATCTGCTAAATCTACTAAACACATCATTTATTTCCATTAAGGTGTAGATTTCAAGGTGAAAACCCTGGCTGTGGATGGAAACAAAGCAAAGCTAGCAATCTGGGTGAGCAGTCAATCATATTTTATCCCTAGATTTAGAGTTTAGAGTGGCACAGATTTATGTTTTGCGAAGGTTAACTATTTATTATTTAGTTTCCAGGGAAATCACATCTTAGTTTGGACATTACTGTAAGAGACAGATGTAAATTAGTCTTTAAAATACTTAAACCTTTGACTGTGTTTCCCTAATATAACACAAGATGGCAGTGTTGTTCCTTCCATTTTTCCTGAAGGCAGGCAGCTCTTTTGTAACGTCTTTATAATTCAAAATATTCATTGTTACATGTTATTTAACACTATTTCCCTTGATTTTGTTTCGTATTCACAGGACACAGCAGGTCAGGAGCGTTTTCGAACTTTAACCCCCAGTTACTACAGAGGTGCTCAGGGTGTCATTCTGGGTAAGCGAGTATAAACAGTTTTTTCACTACTATAAAAAAACATGAAAAAGCTGTACAAGCTTTAGAATAGTGTTTATGTATTTAGCATGAATATACACTGATACACTGGAATAGAGTATGAAACACCAAATGTTGTATTTGTCTGATTTAGGCTAATTTGACAAGTCTAATTGTCTATCGTCTAATTTAAAATGAATTTTTTAATTATCTTTTTAGTGTATGATGTTACTAGGCGAGAGACGTTTGCTAAACTGGATAACTGGTTGAATGAGCTAGATACATACTGTACAAGAAATGATCTTGTCAAAATGCTGGTGGGAAACAAAATCGATAAGGTAAGTTACATTTAATGCACATAATATATATATATATTTTTTTAATGCTGTTCAAATTGTCTTTAAAACACCTGCCTGGACCCAATTTCCAAAGCCTGACATAGACAGATATGCTCTTCATCTCTACACTGCTCTATGCTTATCTACAAAAAATAGTAGTTATTCTGGATTGTTAAATACATAATGCTGATGTAGACATGGAAAAGTGGTTCTGTATTCGTAACGATGTCTGATTCAGAGCTGTTTTTCTCTGTTTGTGTAGGAAGACCGTGAGCTAGAGCGAGAAGAGGGTCTGAAGTTCGCTAGAAAACATTCCATGCTTTTCATAGGTGAGTAGTCACTAAGATGTTCCCTTCATCCTGTGATGAATTTCGTGAGCCCTCATTATTCACTGATACACAAGCTTTAAATAGGAATACATTGACATTTTACTTTGGTTTCATTTCAAGACTCATCATCTTCACACATGGAAAAATCTGACTTTTGACGTAAGCTAGTTTATTCAACTGCCGTAATACTCACATGCTACTATTTTTAAACACTTGCGCCCATTTGCTAAAAAACAAAGATTATGCTATTTAATTGAGAGATGGATTATTTGTATAAGTTGAGCATTCATTTATTATGGCAGTTAATTCAAGTCAGACTTTACAATGGTTCTGATTTATTTCTCATTTGAGCTTGTGTAATCGTAACAGCCCTGTGTATGTATTTGTGGGTGACGTCCTGCATTCCTCTGCGCTGTGGGTTTGGTTTGTAAGTCATGTGACATGCCTCATGAGTGGGTATGTAAGCAGCAATCTGTCTGAATTAGCCGTGAAGCCCTCACGCCAAATGAAATCTGCAGATGGACACCATGGCTGCGGCCCGTGTGCTTGAGGCCAATGCTGTTGTTTTTTTCTTTTTCACATGTAATGTTTCCTATTTGCTTCTACTTTCTCCTGACTTTTGATATTAAAGGCCAAGTGTTTCGTATGTTTTTGCAGCACACTATTCTTATAATTCTTTTTTGGTTTTGTATTTGTTTTGAAAGACATTATTCAGCAAGGCTGCATTAATTTGATAGCAAAGGCATATATAATGCTACAACAGATTTCTATTTTAAGTACATTTTCTCTTTTTCATGCAGAGTCCAGTGCTAAGACGAGAGATGGTGTTCAGTGTGCGTTCGAGGAGCTGGTGGAGAAAATCCTGCAGACTCCAGGCTTGTGGGAGAACGTGCACAAGACAAGAGGAGTTGCCCTGTCTGAACTCTCTGAAACCGGTCAAGGAGGCTGTGGAGGATATTGCTCACTTCTCTAACACACAAACTGCTGTTTAAACAGTGCAGGTTAGATTAGTTAACGCATACGTATGCAGGATACATAAACCTTTTTTGGCACACAAGCAACACTCATATATCATGCTTAAAACATTATCATTTAACAGGTCCGGCACAAACGATATAAAGACGATCGCTGGAAAACTAGATAAGCCTTAGAGGGGACTTTTACTACATTTTTTAGTGATGAAATTAATTCAAAGAACTCTATTGAAAGCACGCTCATCATTTGTATTCAGTAAGGGGATAAAAAAAAAAAAACCTTGATTACTCTATTATACCTCAGATCAGCTTGCTTCTCAGTTTGTATATTTCTCGTAGTGTTTTACTTTGTTTTGTCCCAGTGCCTGTGTTTCTTATTTAGGAAGAGGTAAACACTCATCAGTTTAACTCGACCTTTCAAACTGCTGGAATGAGACCTCAGTAGAACACAGATTTCCATCAACATGCCCTCGCTTGATGTCTGCAACGTGCGGAACTCCGTTCTTTCTTTATCTGTCCATCTTTGGATCCCACTTTTTCCTACTGTCAATTACTTGTTAACTCTCTTTCCTCTCTCTCGCTACATGTATCTGTCTTCAATTCAGTTCTATCAGTTCCGTCTCTGTTTCTCCACGTCCCTCTCTACAGAATAATAGAGTTACCAAGGATTTTTGATTTGTGTTTTACTACTTTTATTGACCACATAAAAATATGTTTTTGAAACGTTTATAAATCAAACAGATTGGCACAAGAAGTCTCTGCTGTACTTATAAATGAGGGTAAAAAATTACTGGAATAGATTAATGAGAATAGGAGTATTTTCGCCTGCAGATTCATGGACATTTATTGTCTTGACATGTCTGTCCATCTCAGAGAAAGGAAAAAATGTTTAAAAATCCGTAGAGTGAGTCATTAGGGTGTGACTATAGATGGCTGGTTTTCTCACACAGAGAAATGGAACAAAAGAACAAATTTAGAAATAATAAATGTTCGCCAAAAAAATCTATGACACTTGACAGCGATGCCAAAGGAATATTTCCATTCTCCTGGTTTAATCTGCACTATCCGATCTGGACTATTTAGTCTGTTATGTTTGTTTTAGAGAAACATCCAGGGGGTCCCAGATGTCTGGTCTTGTGTTCGTAGCTTAAAAACTGGGTGGTAAAGTCCTGTTGAGAGCCAACCTCAGTTACAGCAGTTTCAGAAAGTGTGTGGCACATATGGAAGGAAACGCTGGGTTTGTATATACACCCACAGAGTATTTTCATTTTTGCGCATTTATGCATTCCTTTTCACTTGTTTTGAAAATGCAAATTATTAGCAATTATCAATGTATCGTATAGTTTCCAGTTGCATGCAGTGATGTCTTCTGTGCTTTTTATGGCAGTTATATGTAATGGTTTATGTTTTGACCAATCACTGCATATCAAAATCATCCCATATTTCCATTGATCTGAGATCTGACTTTAACTAATTTTAATTTGGATTCCTTACATAATCATATTTCTCTATTTGTGTGTAAGTTCAAATGTAAATCCAATGCATTTATGCAATATTGCATACTGTTATTGCACATTCATTGCTGTATGTAAATATTTGCTGATGATGGTCATAAATACATTGTAATGTTGATGTTTGACACTATAATGCTGCACTTGAAATGACAATATTTTGTCTTTGAATACCTTTTTCCCTCTCTCTTTCACTTTCTCTCATACTTTTTCCAGCAGTGAGTTCTTGTTAAATATGACCCACCACAGGAATGTATCTCTCCAGGCCTCTGCGATTTCACCGTTTCTCGTTACATTTCTGCGTGAATGCTGTAGTGACTGAAGTGTTTGCTTATTCATGTGTTCAGATGGCATCTTCATATGGTTGCCGCACCCGTCCGATGTGGATGAATCCAAATTATTGCATTTGCACAGACAGGCAGGTCCAGTAACCATAGTGATTGCAGGTTTTTCAGTCTTCGTAGCCGTTTGACCAGGAGGTGCGTAATTCCAAGTTGACAAATGAAAGCCTAGTCGAAAGCACTTCTTGGATTAAGTAAAAAATGATTTGAAGAAAGTATGTGTCGATCATACATCAACGACGCTTTGCGGTGTCTATACTGTATTGTTCTTATATGACTGGCTGTCCATACTAGTCCTGTAATTCAGTACGTTATATTTCCCCTGAAGACTTCTCTAAACGCTCCCACCTGCCAGTTTCACCTTTCTCTTGGACGAGGAAGGGATATTCCAGGCACAATATTATAATTGTATAATATAATACTGAGGCCTAATTACTCTGCTGGTTAGGGTAGCTAAAAGCCTGGTTTGGACCAATATGCTGAGGATCAGTGTTCAAAATTAAACATGTGCGGGTGACCAGCCATTCTGGTCTTTTCAGGGTAAGGATATAAATCAGCTTTCTTAGGTCCCTGTGTTGAGTTTTTAATGCTGTGTTCCTTTCTGTTCAGCCATTTCAGGTAATTCAATTACAGTAAATTATTGTTTGTTTGCATTATCTGCTTATTTTAGGCTGAAATCTGGAATTTCATGAAAAAGGTTTCAAAATCTGAACTGTTAATTTTATCTTAATGCATAATACAAAAATAACTTTACAAGTTGCTGAGGTCTGAGGCAGTGTAAATATCCGACATATTAATTTTAGTCAGATTTAGACTGACTAAAATGGCATCTAATTTTAAACGGTGAAAATGAGTTTTTGCCTTTATTATGGCAGGATAGTGGAGAGCAGACAGGAAACAAAGTGGGAGAGTGAGGGGGAGGGATCGGGAAAGGTCCTCGAGTCGGGATTCGAACTTGGAACGCCTGTATGTTGGCACACTCGCCTACGAGGCTATGAGCACCGATTTATGTGTAAATATGTGATTAATGTCATATAGGATGTGTTTGGGTTAATTAATCGCTAACAAGGTGCTTCAGTTTTCCATTTTTGATTTACTGTTCTGCCTCAGCAATCAGATATTATTGATAGTCAGCCTTTCTGTATTTTATCAAGAAACATTGTCAGTGCATTTTTAATGTTTGTTTTTGAATTTGTGTTGCCTTTTGTGGCGATACAGTAATGATTGACTGTTGAAGATCCTTAAGTTCTGTTTTCACTCGTTACACCAAATCAGGCGCTTATATCTGTACATTTCTGCATAGGCCATCAGCCCATGTCTCATTAACTACTGTCTTTTATTCTTTCTTTGCTCTCTCTCTCTCGTGCATGGCTCAGTTCTCAGACGGCCTCTCTGTGGGCTCATCACACTGTCCTCCATGAGATCATTATGAGACTGCAGTGGTGGTTTCATAAGGTGTCGAGTTCCCCAAACGTCACTGCATTTGGCCTGCTCACACACCCTGCTCGTTATCAGTCTGATTGATTTGCCGTATCGGCCGGGGGAACGGAGCCAAAGCAGTTGTGGGTCGGAGGATGGCTTGTGGAAAGTGCACGAAGGGTCAGGGTTTAGTGATGATTTCGGAATCTGTATTTCACTCTAGAGGCACATTTAGCGCATCGTGCTGTGTATAAACCGAAGGAACATTTTCATTAGAGTTCTACGGTAAATGCATCTTAATGGGGGGTGAAATGCGGGGTTTCTTTGTACCACATATTCTCTAGTTATTGATGGCATATTTGGCCAGTGTTGAAGCCTTGGTTAAGCGTGACATTGGTCTGAAAAGCAATTTGCTTGGCTGCCATCCATTTCCAAATCGTTCTTAACCTAGAATAAGACTCTATCTGGATCTGCAACACTATTTATGTTAAGTGTTAAGTTGATTAGAAATGTCTGTGATAATGCATTTTTTGCAACAATCCTCTACAACTGTCATAATCATTCTCTCCATGTGTTTAAAATACAGGAACTGTCAGAATAACACAGTTTATTCTTTCTAGATAAATTGTTCTTCTGTCTAGTTGGATATATACTTTGGAAGTTCACAGCTCACAAGCTTTTTGTGGCCTTTTAATGCCATTATTGGAGCTCAAAGTCTCACTTATTCACTAAATTGTTCTTTTAATAAGTTTTGGTTGGTTGTAATAACTTTCACTATCACTATACTGAAACATTCTAATAACTTACAGCATTACAAATCTATACACTGTGTATCAACCCTGCACAATCTGATAAAAGCAAAAAATTGTCACTGGAGCAGTACCCTCACTGCATATTACTAACTTGGTTCTAAAACTGGGGGTGTCCAACAAAGTGTCATAGCAATTTGTATCTATTTTACATTTTGGTAAATTGGTGGCTAATTTTTATGAATTCGGATAATCTCATTTGTGCGTTTCTGTATGATCTGTTTATACCCCAGTGGTAGTTATGCTTGCTTTTATTCTAAGAATTGAAGATTCATACTGTACAAATTCATATGAAATCACCCTGTAAATAAAGATCAGTTTGGGGCCTCAGCAAACTTCCAAGGAGGCTATGGGATGACTTAAAATGTTTAATTATATGATGAAGAATCGCAGTACAAATGCTAAACAAACAAACAAAGTAAACTGCAATAATATTCTTAATGTGTTCACATGGTTAATTATTTTAAAATATCAGCACTCTCAGTTTCTGTTAACAAAACCAATACTTTATCATAATTACAGCAGAAATACCAGAGGATTATTATCTTATTTAGTATAGGGATCCTTCTGATATAGTGTTGGACAATGTCAAGTGAAAGTGGTTTGGAACCACTGCCTGGAAGGGGTCATGAACTCAGAAAGCAAAATTCCCATCCAAAAAAAAAAAAAAAGTCACCACCTGGATTTAACTAAGCAAATAGGTAAGATCCTCCCATTGGATAATTACTGCATGGATGATTATTTTATGTTGCCAAAGAATGAGGTCAGCTGACTACCTGAATATACTGAATGACCAGGTTATTCCATCAATTTTTTCTTCCCTGATGGCACGGGCATATTCCAAGATGATAATGCCAGGATTCATCGGGCTCAAATTGTGAAAGAGTGGTTCGGGGAGCATGAGACATCATTTTCACACATGGATTGGCCACCACAGAGTCCAGAGTCAGATCTTAACCCCATTGAGAATCTTTGGGATGTGCTGGAGAAGACTTTGCACAGCGGTCCAACTCTCCCATCATCAATACAAGATCTTGGCGAAAAATTAATGCAACTCTGGACAGGAATAAATGTTGTGACATTGCAGAAGCTTATTGAAATGATGCCATGGCGAATGCGTGCCATAATCAAAGCTAAAGGTGGTCCAACGAAATATTAGAGTGTGTGACTTTTTTTTTGGACGGGCAGTGTATAAGAGGTCATTGTACTCTAAAAACACCCTTCAAGTTTCTAACTTTCTCATTAGTCTAAAAACAGCTTATATTGAAGCCAATGTGCCAGAAAGACATCTTGCGGAGTGTACCACTCTATGTTGTAATAGTGGGGCTAAACACCACCTCCACAGAAGAAGAACAATGCCTGCTTCTACATCGCTGCCTCTTTAGGCCCGCCCACCGATTCGCGCCTGTAGTGTAAATAACGAGACACAGAATAACACAGGTCTACGCAGAAACAAAAAAATAAAGATGCTCCGAAAACAACAAGATGCTGTGCAGTGCCAAATTCTGATCCCAACATTAGGAAAGAGTGGATGAAGTTTATTTTTAATGAAGTTTCAGACCGTGTCTGTAAGAGCTCGTTCCTTTGTTCACTTCATTTTACCACAGATTCATTTACAAACAAGACACACATTGACATACAAAAACTGCAAAACTGTTAGCCAATCATAGCAGTGCGCATTTACTTCCAAGTCTACAATTCGCAATGCCTATTCAAACAGAGCATTCCAATGAGGGGGGTCAAAACAGGACAGAAAATAGCCTATTATTTCTAAATTAGGACATATTTTGATGTAAAAATCTTGACAACTTTATAAGTGGACCTCAGAGAACCGTGTGTACAAAATAAAAATAAAGGCAGTTCAAGACCCCTTTAAAAGTTATTTAGGATACTTTTATGCATTATTTAGCGTAGATACAGTACACAAGTTTAACTTTTGAGGATACTAGTGACAAGTTAGTTTTTTTCCCCTACATTATGGCTGCTGCTGAGAGCTGACCAACCAGCTGATTAAGGCAGATATTTTAGGCTAAATTTCATTAACACAGTTGAGAGAATTAAGCAGAGATATGATGATAAAATGACTCAGAACATTCACAGAGCATTTTAAACTTGCATGTACTGTATAAAGAAGCTCACTGTCTGGTCCCTGACTTCAGTCTTTAAAACAAACTTTTGAATTCCACTTCTGCTCTGGACAGATGATGGTCCTGGCTGTAAAATCTGTTGCGCACGATTTAGATTTGGCTGGGCTGTCCACTCTCTCAAATCCATCAATCATTTTCAATCTCTATATTTGACAGAGCTCTGACATCCCGTCCCCAGTTTTGCCGTCTTCTCTTTCCTCACCTTTGTTTTCCAGACATTGGATGTGCGGCAGCGCTTTCCTCATCAATAAAAAGTAAATTAATAACGCTGTCTAAATTCCATAATGCAAGGTCTACCACATGAATTCTGACGTGACCATGACCATCCGTCTTCTGCCCCTCAAGTATTGATTTAGTGGTGATGGAAAATAAAAGACCCTACACTGAAAGGAAAAAAGTCCTTTGCTCTCAAAGTCAGTTTTTAGCACAAAGCTAAGTGGGCACATGGGAGGCCAGAGCATGAATTAGTGGCTTCATTCATCTTTAGCAGATCTGTGGCTTTCAGCGTGCTCCCATGTGACATCCCGTTGGCCCGAGTGTGCTCAGTGGGATTCCTGGAGCATTCTGTCATTCACTCCACACGTACATGCACACATAAAGACTACCAGACTGACTACTACAGTATAGAGCGCTGTAGCCACAGGCTTCTATAATAAACTAATCACATTGTATCAACACACAGAGGGTGTAAGCTTTCCTCAAGCAGAAGAGGCAGTGCCATGGAAAAACCGCATGTTTCACTGAGACAGTCCCTTTTCTGTGTTCCTGAGGAATGAAAGGAAAGAGGATGAAAACAGTCTGGTGGTCCTACGGGTCATGTGATTGGCACACGCGTTAACAGATTCTTTATTTTGTGTAAATAATCTTGACTTGTGAAGTAATTGTAGTATTTATTTCTCTTTGACTGTCTGATCTTGTGCTCTTGGTGACATGCCGGTAAGTTGAATGCACAAAATTGCCTGAAATTTCATGGTTGGATGTTTCAGTACCCAATCTCTGTTGGAATATAATATGGAACCCTTCATATTGTGTAATACTGGTGTGCTTAAAAGTAGCAGTAAATCACAACTGTGTTTTTACTTGTCTGTCCCAGGTTGTGGATAACCTGTCTGTTTTTACTTACTGCTCGTAACGGGCCGGTCTGATTTAACTGCCGCAGATTCACTTTAGGGCGCTTGTTAATGCACAAACTATGATTTGTTGGCTCATTTTCATTTTTTACCCTGCACGGTACAAAAATCCATCTAATGATTAATGCTTTTCTGGGCGTGTTGTGAGTGCCAGTAATTCTTTCTTACACTTCTGGCTTTAAAAGTGCAAAGCAGCCCTGCTTTGAGGTGCTTTTGACTGCACTGCTGGAGGTCTCAAGTCTGATTTCACCTTTGGCAAGGTTTAGTGCTAAAATGTTTACATTTGGCCAATCAAGCTCCAGACAGTAGCGCCTACACTAGAGTGAGGTCATGTGTCCTGCCACCAGCAGCATTATTATAATTCTACAGCACGTAACAGACCAGGTAGGCCATCATATCCCTCATTCAGATCCCTCCAAGTTACTCAACAGCCCTTTCTACACGTGATATTAACATTTCAAGTGATAGGAATTGCATTGTGATAAAGCATTATTATTATTTTTTTTTAGCTCAATGCTTAATGCTGATTATTTGATCATCAAATAATGCAAATCATTTTTAATGATTTACACATGTACAGTATTTAGTACTGACCACTTGGTTCACCCAAGACAGCTGTTAATACCAGGTGTAAAGAGAAGCAGTGGTTGTCCAACACAGTACTCAAAATCCAATATAGGTTATGATATTTCCTGTATTTCTGCTGTAGTTATGACAAAAAGTTTGAAAACAAGCAGCTAGAAACTAACAGTATTGATATGTGAAAATGATTAGCCATGCACAATTAATTTTATGATTACAGAAGTTGTACTGTATAGTCTATAAATTCAGTTAATACATTAGTTTTATGTGTTTTAGCAGATTAGTTTATATTTAGATTATTTTAACTATTACGAATTAGTTATTAATATATGTGACCCTGTACCACAAAACCAGTCATGAGGGTCATCATCAACCTGAATAAATAAACTTTGATGTATGGTTTGTTAGGATAGGACAATATTTGGCCGAGATACAACTATTTGAAAATCTGGAATCTGAGGGTGGAAAAAAAAAAAAAAAAGTAAATAAAAATAAAAATATTGAGAAAATCGCCTTAAAGTTGTCCAAATGAAGTCCTTAGCAATACATATTACTAATCAAAAATTAAGTTTTGATATATTTACGGTAGGAAATTTCCAAAATATCTTCATGGAACATGATCTTTACTTAATATCCTAATGATTTTTGGCATAAAAGAAAAATCAATCATTTTGACCCATACAATGTATTGTTAGCTATTGCTACAAATTTACCCGTGCTACCTATGACTGGTTTTGTGGTCCAGGGTCATATATGTATATAGGATTGTTTATAAGAAATAATATATAGTTTGTTAATTCTTTAAAAATGTAGTCAAATTATATTACTAATTATGTCATAATCAAATGTAACAATAACATTGATTTTTTTTCACTTGCGCTGACTTGTTTAATTTCTTGTACCCTGTTTAATATCAGCCCAGTACTTGAATTAAATGTCTGCACCTCTGAGATTCTACAATCCCAAATGTCAAAAGCAAAGCCTCCAGAATATCAGTAAAAGAGCTTCTGAACGATGGCTATTTCGCTCCAAAGAGGAAAAACTCACGTTATGCTGTCAGTTTTTATAAGTCCAGTAGTTTGTCTAATCTTCAGGCCTGGATTAAGCCATCTGTTATGGTGGAGACCTCATAGGACCTTTGATGGTTAGCAATTGTTTGACTGGAAAGTGGAGTGTTTCAGTGAACTACACTGGACGTCAGAGCATCTAGAGAAACATATATTACCATCATAGAGCGATTCCCAGGCACATCTCTCTGTTTTATTGTCTTTTTATTGCTTTGGATAGACGACAGAGAGCAAGAGCCCTATTTGTAATGTGATGTGCATGTGCACAAAGATTCAATGTTGATTCAATTATGTTGGCCAATCAATCATTTTCCAGGAGCAAAACAAAGAAAGAAGCGGAAAAGTTGCAGTCTGGCCCAAGTTTTCTTTTTTTTTTCCCTGGAGAACTAACCTCTTTTGTTTGATGACTGACTGTATAATTGAAAAAATTGTTTTGCTGTCAGAAGACTTATTTAGAGATAAGGCCTCTATCAAACTCTAGTTCTGGTCTTTTGACTCAGTTCTCCTCGCTTAAAGAGCACTGAGCTCTCTTAATGTGTTGTAAAGTGACTCCTGCTCACCACAAGTCTCCCGCCGTTGAGTTTAAATCCAGACATCAGGGTTATATCAAAAATACAAACACATAAAGACATGTTTAAAAATGAGTGAGTTAGGGAGTAAATCAGTGTATGAAGGGCCAGGGGCCTGCCTGTGGAAAGTGTCCGTCAGCATTCGGATTTATGAAGCCATCATAGCACTCTTGTACGAGTGCTGCCCCGAAATACCCACTGGCAAAGTGATGCTACATTGCCTGCCAAGTTTACATGTGTAATTGTGGATTCCCTAAGAGAAAATATGCCACATTAAGTGTAAGAGAGAGAGTGTGTGAGTGAGAGTGCAACAATTATTAAACCTGTCATTTGGCCATAGGCATGAGGCCGCGGGTAATCACAGCCATATGCTGATATTCAGACCAACAGCATGATTGCAAGTGTATTGCTAAATTAAAAGGGAGTAACTTATACATTTATACTTATACTTATACATTTAGTATTTGAACTAATTATTTGAGTGAATGATTCAATAACTCATAAAAGCACCAAGGCTGCATCCAAAAAGGTACTTCTTTTGAACAAGCAATTATTTTGTGACCCTTAAAAATATGCTTTATATTGTATGAATGTGTGTAGAATGAATGTAATCTGAGCGTATACATTAATCATGGCCTCATGTATGGTGGCTGAGAGGTTCTGCAAATTAAAAAACATGCAAATAGATAAAAACACCAGCAAATTAAGAAAACATCAATTCATCAGTTTGACAACACATGCTGCAAATATTCTCAACACAACACAACCCAACCATATGCACAGACCACATCGCAAATATTTAAGTGAACCGCAACAAGTGACGAATCTGTCTGGGACAAGCTTATCAGCGTCTACTCTTGATCATATGATTCCTTAGCTTTTTTGGATGTGATATATTAATATGCTGGATATTATATATTAGCCTAAATAAGCTGATGAAATACACAATTACTGTAACTGTGGAACGTTATGTAAGCTGGCTAACTTCCTTTACAAAAATGAACCATGGTTTTACTATGAAAAATAAAAAACATGGTTACTATTATTAAACCATGGTGACCACAAATAAACCATGGTTTTGCTACACCATAGTTTAACCATGGTATTTGTGCAGCTGTGGTTATACAAATTGCAATCAATACACCAAAAAACATGGTTACATTTTTACTATAATAAAACCATGGTTAATTTTCATATGGGTTGTTGGGGTTCCCTTGAAACATTTCCGTTGTGGTCTGTGCTACTTGCAATGCTTTTCTGTATTTGGTCGCATTGTGCGTATCCGCAGCAGTTGTGTTGCTAGAATTTGTAGCGCATTTCTGTATTTTGAGTATTTGCAGCATGTGTTGTCAAACCGATGAAAATGTTTTCTTAGTTTTCTGGTGCTTTTTCTATTTGCATGTGTTTTCTTACAGTTCTTCTCAATCGATTTGACACTTTTCTCCAATGCAATGTACTTGTTCTCAAAACAATTAGCACAGCCACCCAAACACAAAATTATCTTAACCAAACAGTTCAACTTTACTGCAAAATGAATCTATAGTTGTCCTAAGACAAGAATGGGTATTGTTTTGGTTTTAGGACAACTTTGATGAAAGGTTTTGATCCACTTCAAATGTTGACTACTGTATATCTACTGTTTATATCACACACACACACACACACACATTTACATCTGGAAGAGAATTTCATTGCATTTTATCTACACTACATATTTGCTGAGCTTGCATCATGGGAGAAAAAATGTAAGAAGGTTGAATCCATGCTTCACAAGCTCCTGTCTCAACATCTCCACAGGCATCTTCCTTTGTGTCTTATGATGTTGTTAAAATATGTACTAAAAATGTGTCCCATCAACAATCATAGCACAACACTTACTGTAAAATCTACAGATTTTACTTACTGTAAAATCCTCCTCTCTTCTTCTTTTCTCTCATTACACCCCTTTCTCTGCCCACTCCACCACCTTGTAGACTTACACCTCTTTCTTTATCGCCCCCCACCCCTGTTTTTATTTTTATTTGTATTTTATTATTATTATTATTATGCAAATTCGTTCTTGCTCTTTGTATACTTTCCCTTTTATTATTACTCTAAAGCAATTGTGATAAATGTGTAAACGATTAGGAAAACTGCATTTCCTGTGTTGAGTGTATGATTAACCGAATAGTTATCAGCTTAGGGCCAATCGAAAATATACCATGCTCATTTGATAGAATGATAAATTACAGAGTTTTGTTTGTTGTGTTTGGACAAATGGTACATAAATGTTTGTGATTTGTGTAAAACATTTTTTCAGATATGTTAAAGTGTTGATTGGTTGTATTAACTATTGTGAAAACATTTGAGAGTTTTGTCCACATTGTTTTGAGAAAATTATTTGCATGATTTGTAATTTGTATGAAATGAATGAAAACGTGCAATCTGTTTAGGACAATTACAAAGTATTCAGATCACTGTTTACTGTTTTGAGAACAGTGACCTGAGTTTGGAGAAATGTGTCAAATCGATTGAGAAAAACTGTAAGTTGCTGCATGTTGAGCTCTCTCAGCCACCGTACTCATAAGATAGTAAAGTGTCCATTGGATGCACACTATGAAATCTCAAGAGGTGAGGACAGACTCCGAAATCTTGCCAAAAGTAGTAAGTCATCTGTTGTGTTTTGCCTACTACTGTATATGGTAGGAAAGTATGCATATCATGCAGCAATTGTCTTGTTTCTTTCCTAAATAATTCAGCATTTCTGAATGACTTGTTTGAGTGAATGATTCAATGACCAGTGTTGGGAAGGTTACTTTGGAAATGTAATAGGTTACAGATTACAAGTTACCCTACTTAAAATGTAATAAGTAGTGTAACTTTTCAATTACTTTATTAATGTAACTGATTACTTTTTGATTACGTTTCTAAATTTCTAATGTTTTCAACTGTTAATCATTTTCAAACATGTAAAGCAGACAGGGTTAACCTTCCAGTACTACTCAACACTGATTCCAGTCAGACTTTCGAAATCCTTCATCACTTGAATTAAGATTATAATATTTTAATTTTAAGGGAGACATTGGATGCCAAATATCTTCATTTGCATATAAATGTGTCTTGGCAGTGTGTGGACACAACCACCCTACAATGATAAAAATGTTAAAATTATAAAAAGGCCTTTTTTTATATCCCCCAAAAACCTAAACAGTCTCAATTATCAAGACATTTTGATTCTGGAGTGAATAATCAGACCTCTCTTCCACCTTCAATACCACGATTGAGGTGAGACCCTTGAGCAAGGCACCGAACCCCCAACTGCTCCTCGGGCGCCGCAGCAATATGGCTGACCACTGCTCCAGGGGCCTCATTTATAAAATGTTGCGCAGAAACCGTCCTAAATTTGATCTTACGATCGTTTCTCAGAAACGCGTACGTGCGATTCATAGAATGAACGTACGAACAGAAAACGAGCGTACGCGCCTATTTCAGATGTGAAATCTATGAATTACAAATTATCTTGAACTTGCGCGCAATTGAATGGTTTCAGCTCTCTGCCTTGTAAACAACTCCTAATTAATATCATTAACATATAAAATATCACCAATCATCATAATTTAGAACAGCGACCTGAGTAATTCTGCATTACTCCGACAATAAAAAGTGCGTACGTCTGCTCGGACCCTGACGTGACGCTAAGCACTTTTCCACTCAAGGATGAATCAGTACCCATTGTTCATGATCCAGCTGCACCTCCAGAAGAAGTAAGTTTCACACTTTTTTTTTTTTTTTGGATTATTTGCGAATCGCGTATGCTCTTCCACAGAAGAGAGGGGCGGGGTTAGCAGAGCTCATTAGCATGTAAAGAGATATGCAGCGAAACGAGGTGCTGTGAACAGCTGTTTTTGACAAGGTAAAAAGGGTGTTGTTATTCATGGCCACTGAGACCATTTCGAGAAGACCCTAAAGAATCATACCAACTTGTGGAAAATGGGCATCCGATGTCCCCTTTGAAGCACTGCCACCACAAAATCAGACTTACTTTAAAATCATTCTGAAGTTAAATACAGATTTAAAATCATAACAAGATATAGTTTAATAGCTATGATACTGTTTTTGAAATCAAATCTTTGCATAGCTATGACAGGAAACACTGGCTTTGAAAAAAAAAAAAAAAACAGTTAATCTAAAAATAAAGCATATAAATAAACCTATATAGGAAATATAAGAGTTATCGGATAAGCATGCTATAAGCTTCTGAAACATTGTATTTCATATTTTGGAGCAGTCACTGCAATTTATGAAAGAAATCAATTAAAAATCAGATGTAACCCCCTTTGTAATCCTTAACATTTTCATAAGTAACTGTAATTTAATTACACATTTTTTCTTAGTAACTGTAACTAATTACAATTATTTTTATTTTGTAATTAAATTACGCAATTCCGTTGCATGTAGTTACTCCCCAACACTGTCAGTGACTCGCTCATAAAGGCTGTAACTTGTTTCATTGCTGAAAGTGTTTTGAATGAATTGGTTGAATAAATGATTCAGTGACTCTCTCATAAAGACAATTACTGGATGTAACCCGCAGAAAGAGTCATTGAAAAATCTTATATCACTGAAAATTTTATATCAGCACACTCAGAACAGTATCAAATCTGACTCCCCTGTTACACCCCGCTACGGTTAGGATTCAGATTAGGTGTGAGAGGAACTGAGAGCGAAGCGTTCATGACTGATATATTACAGACATAGAGATGGTTGAACTAACAGCAGCCCAGGAAAGAAAAAGGGAGACACTGAGAGCAAAGTGAGTTGAGGTTTTGTGTTACAGATGGTAATTTGTAAATCATAAGCCCCATTCAGAGGTCACATTTAAAACACCGTGACTCTAGGCGGATGGAAACTTTTGTCTGTAATTTTTCATCGTGATATGATGCGCTAATATGTGTTACTGTCAGTTTAGTTGTAAATATTGTCTGCCTGAAAACATTTGGCAAGCGGACATAGGCATCTAATATGATTTCTGTGTATTTATCATTGTATAGTCTAGAATACATCACAAAACGTACCCAGAGACCAATATTTTGAGTTGGAGTCTAGACGGTTTGTTTATTGACAACAGCAGGTTTATCCAAAGTGGAGTCGTCGCTGTTACCTTTAAATTTTTTAAGTGCTTTCTTTTGACTCCATGCCACACACACACAAATGAAGAACACTTCATCAACAGTGTATCGGAGAATATGAACGGCTGAAGCGCGTGAGGACGTTGCTTTCTTTCTCTTGCTGTCCCTCTCAGCCAAACCGCATTCCAGCTGCAGCTGCCATCCCTTCCATCTGCTCTACTGACGCGGTTCCACTTCACTGTACTGAGGAATTTATTTAACTTTCGGTTTAGAAATATTAGACAGAGAAACATGGGCCCTGAGGTTTCGCCCCCTCCTCTCCGTGTCTTTTATGTTTGATCTTGTCATTATGTGCTGTGTGGTTCGGGCTCCTGATTTGTAATATATTTCTGCTGTCATAACCACTCGTGGCATGGCACTTCTGACCTGGCAAGGACTGATCCGGTTCAGACATGAAAGTCAGTTATTCTAAACAAAACACAGGAGTATAGCAGCGAATGTACTTGATTTAAGAAAGGAGAAGTTTAGACAGAACGAGTGGAAGTCAGATCGTTTCTCTTTGTCCTGTTTCATAGCGAACAGAGGAAGAGAATATAAACTCTGGACAACTGACATTATTAAGTCAAAATAAAAGTAATTATCTAATACTATAAAACAGTGTTTCCCAAACTTTTGTCTCATTTACAATCTCTAAGGCTTAAGTAGCCCTTCACTGACAGCCAAAATTTTCCTTTAACTATTTATATTGCTAACAATATTATTATTATTATTATTAATAATAATTTATTTTTTTTTAAAACAAGAAACTAAAATACTTCAATGTTACTGTTTTTATTCTTGTTATTTTCCAACCATTGCACTCAAATATACAATTTGAAGTTTTCAAAATATTGCTTTTGTTTTCTATTTTCTATTTTACAGTTTGTATCTCCCATGTGAGCAGCATGCATAAGATATGAAAAATTTACTTTGATGCCTTGACCTGAGGTCGCTTGAAATGCGTATTTGCAAGGGGTAGTGTTTTCTCTCTTTTTTTTCTCAGAAATATGTCCGTATCACTCATCTGTATCCCCCAGGATACAATGAATGAATTAATGAATAAATAAATAAATCAATAGATATATAAATACATTTTTAAAAGAACTTTAACTAGATTATTATTATTATTATTATTATTAGGGTTAGGGTTATTATTATTATTGTAACACTTTAGTACAGGGACCAATTCTCACTAATAAAGTTGCCTATTATTAACATATTGGCTGTTTATTAGTACTTATAAAGCACATATTCTGCATGCCCATATTCCCATATTCTACATCCCTAATCCTAACCAATGCCTAAACTTAACTATCTTACTAACTATTAGTAAACTGCAAATTAGGAGTTTACTGAGACAAAAGTTTGTTAATAGCGAGAATCTGACCTTTAAATAAAGTGTGACCATTATTATTATTATTATTATTGGTTTAACAAAATCTATTCTCATGATGTAGCCTCAGATTTAAAGTCATACTTCTCCTTTTTTGGGCCACGACACATTCAGTGTGAGTGGAAATTCCAGCAGTGTCTGATTAATCCCTTTTCCGTAAAACATTTCTGTTATATGTCTTCACAGAGCGCTACACAAAGCAGCATATTGTGCATTTGTATTTTAATAACACGCCTTTGAAACCGCTTATTTTCTCTCTTAACATTTCTTGTGGTTACTTGGAGGTTCACAGTATGAATTAAAGACAGGAAATGTTTTGAGCACCTCAGGTTAGTGCGCTGAAGTACGGCCACAGAAACACGCTTGCATCCGTGCTGCTCTGAAGAGTGAAGTCTTAGCCAGAATAAAGGAAGGAGTGAGATTCCTTGAAACATCTGTGAATCTGGAAGAATAATAAGAGCTACAGGAAAACAATGCCAACTACCATCTTCTCTTCTCAAATGAAAACAAAAAAGATCTAAAGGAAATAATCCATTAGGAAACATAATGCAATGGATCAAACTTATTATGTGACTCAGACTATTGTAGTTTTTATGGCATTTATGCACATAAAAGATATTAAAGAAAAATCTTAGAATATATTACATTTCTAAGGTCAATCAAGCTCTGGTTAAGGAAAACGTTCTCTTATGGCTTTGAAAAATTGCCATGTTTTTGGAAATCCTAAAAGTCGGTAATTAAAAAAAAAGGGGTTTTCAAGAGAAGTTTCTTATGCTCTTATGCTTAATCAGAAACACAATTAAAACAGTAATATTGTAAAATGTTATGACTATTTTAAATATACTATATTGTAAAATGTCATTTATTCCTGTGATGACAATGCTAATCTGTGTCACATGATCCTTCAGAAATCATTCTAATATGTTAATTTGGTATTCAAGAAATGTTTCTTATTATTATCAGCTTAATATTTTTGTGGAAACCATGATGCATTTTATTCTTTGATTATGTTACCTTACTCGTTTTTTTAATAGTGTATATTAGTGCCTAACAAAGGGAGTAGCACAGGTAAGAAATGCAAAAAGTAAATGATTTATGAAGAGGAGTTATGCATTCTGGTGTAACTGTTTAAATATAAGGTTTTATCATATTTTATAACAATACATTTAATCATTAATTTATTATAGATTAAATAAAGTAAATGAGAGATTCTCCTGCCACCTGTAGGATAAATAATGTCTTTGCAATAGGGCTGTCAAATCTATTAATCGCGATTAATCGCATCCAAAATAAAATGTTGTGTTTACATAATATGTGTGTGTGCTGTGTATATATGTATGTATAAATACACACACATACATGAATATACATACATAAATCAATTATATATATATATATATATATATATATATATATACACACACTCATTTTCTTTGTTGTGCATAATGGACAAAATATGTAATAAATGTACATTTATAATCAGTATAGGGTTGGAATAGTATCTGACCCAGTGGCTAATCAGTGCTCAGGTTCTGGACTCTGTATCAGCATATGTCTCCATACAGGCAATTGATAATTAATGAAGCAACAGACCATCGAGGCAAAGTAACTAATTATTCCAATATGGGACACGGGTCAAATTTCTTCATCTGACTGAAGCACTTTTTCCCTGTTCAGATGATTTTTGGGATTTCTTTGTGCTCAGGTTGTGTGTGTGTGTGTGTGTGTGTAGCGTTTGACAGCAACTTGGACCTCTCGTCTGATGAGAAGGGTGGAGAGACGTCTGGAGTGTGTCACACAGCTGGCCGGTCCAGCATCCCAACCTGTTCAGCTAGATAATGGGTGAGATCCACAAAACCTGCTCAAACATTTCAGCAAATGGCCTCGATGGAAAGTTCTGCTCAGAGCGCTGGTCTTTGCCAGCCTGCTTAGAGAGAAACCGGGGAACAGAGGAGAGACAATAGTAGGACAGAGAGAGCTTAAGAGAGACGAGGACTTGATTTGTGCCAGTGGCCTTTATGGTGGAGGTCTGATCATGATGTGATCTGAAAGCCATCCTCCCTCAATTTTTTTCATTCCATCAGCATCCCATTATATTTATAGTGCTAAATAATAGTATAACAATACCTCAGCAAAGTTTTACATCCTTGTTTATGTGTATTAAGCACTAAAAATGAAGGCTGAAGCTCTTTCTCTCTCTCTTTCTGTTCCTCATGCCTCACCCACATTCTGCATGACTGGCATGTTTAACCATGGATTCCACATTATTTAGAACCAGGCCAAGCAGCATGCTAGAACCATTAACGTGAAAAGGGATGCTGGAGTAGATGAGAGAGATAAATCAAGACAGAGAGATTGGAAGCTAAACAGTCAGGAAATCTTTTTATTCATCTTTCGTTCGTTGTTGATATTCTCTCTCTTGTGTTGATGTTCTTTTGTACGTTTTTTTGTTGTTTTTTTTAGACTGTTCATTGACAACAAGGTTAGCAAGAGTGTGTGGGCATTGTATGTGGCCACAAAAAGTGTTTGAAAAAAGTGTTTTTCACTTTGTTTTAAAACACATGAATGTCTGTGCTTTATAGAACAAAAATATCTAGCTAAATAACATTTTATTTTAGAAAGTGCACCCTTTAATGCAAAATATCTCAAGAAAGTCATTCCAGAATAAACTTGGGTTTTGACATTTTTTATGAGTTTCTAAACTGTATATGTGTTTGAGAGTGTATTATGGATAGATGATTTAGTTTGAGACCTAAAAAGCAGAAACTCTAACCTGATGCTGTTGTCAAGGTTCGTGGCTCAGCTCAAGAATAACTTTTTAGTGAAAATGAAATGCACATTAATGCTTCACTTTGTTTAGATGGCTGAGGCCTTAACTGATGATTTGTTTAGCTAAATGAAGAGCGCAGATTCATGTCTCTTTGTGCTGTACACAGTAAATAGCACAGCGAGCACTATGTGTCCATTCCCAGGATTTGTTCAGGATTAAACCCTTTAGGAAAGACCAGATCACACAGGCTTCCATTTCCAGCTCTGTTTGTGCTGTGTGGTGTTTTTGTATTTACTGGGCTGAAACCAGCGTGAAGGCAAACAAGGTCTCTGCCTCTGGCCAAGTTAACAAGACGGCTTTCAAAAAGATGCAGAGGCTAAAAAAAAAAATAAAAAAGAGGAGAAGATCGTCATCTGAACTCAGGTCAAGCCGCAGAGACAAATTAGTGAAATTTCATTTGTCTGTCTCAATGCAGTGTGAATTATTCATCTGAGGTTGGCCCTAAAACAGTTCTGTTAGGAATGTATTCATTTGAAATTCATGTTTATTCATAAAGTAACTGAAGTTAAAACTCAAATGGATACCCTATGTTTAAATGTTACTAATTATATTTTTGATCAGGTTTTATACGAAGAAGGATTTCAGAGGATTGTGCAGAAAGCAAATGCTAATGATGAAACGCCAAGCAACATCTTGTCATCAAAAAAACATTTTTATTTAATGTTCCGTTGAAGTAAACAAGGTTCCTGGCGTAAAACTGAACATTAAAAGAAAATCAGAGAATAAATGAGATATTATGCATTCCTTCATTGGATAAACATCCAGTCTCTAAAATAAAAAAAAAGTATATAACTTAACAATAAAAAAATCAGACTATTATTACAAGTTTGTTTTTACAGTCTTTAATTATTTGAAATGTTCTAAAGTGTGCACAAAATAGCTGTTTGTCTGTCAGGTTCCTTTAGAGCTGAGTGTGCAAGGGAATAAAAAAAAAAATTATAAAAAAAATACAGAATTAGTACAACTCAGATTGATGCTTTCTCTTCTCTTTGTTCTCTGCAAAGGCCAAAAGAGATTCACATGTGATTTGAATGGATTACAGAACCAAAAAAAAAAAAAAAAAAAAAATGAAAGGAAAATTAGATTTCAAAAGCAGATCAGATCATACATTTTCCCAGTTTTGTTAGGAAATTTTCTAAAAATGTGCTACACTACTCTGCTGAGCTGGAAAACATAGTGCCTATGAATTATAGTCTCAGTGGGTGTTTGTGAGTATTATTTTTAATACTGAAAAAAAGGCAGGAGGGTGTAGTCAGATAAGTGCATGCAACTTTTTGAACAAGTCTCTTTGGCCTTCTCACCACAAGCAAAAAAAAAAAAAAAGATAACCAACATAAGATAGTGTTACCTCGCTCACTTTAAAAGTGGCTTTTAATTCTCTAAATGACATACTTGGCATCCATAACATAGCATTGAACATAACTTCTTTCCATTCAGTCAATACAAGACTAACACAGCTTGGTTGAACCAAAGGCAAAAACACTAACTAAAAGAGATAAAACCGCAGGACAAACAAAAAGAGATTGCAAAAAAGTTTGGACGTTCACTGAATCAGAGATGTGGTAATACTGCTATGGTTTGTGTGTTTGTTTTTTTTTACATGGAAGTGTCTCTCATACTTCTTGTAAACAGCAATTTGCGAGTAATTCTAACCATCTGAGAGAGAAAAGGGGGTAAAACACGACTGGCCAAATCATTTACTGCTTCCACTGAAGTACCTTGTTCAGAGTAGAAACGTGAGAAGGCAACACATTCGGTTTAGCACTGATAATGGATTCATAAATATCCCTTTGGGTCACAGTCCTCGTCTCAAACAGATACAGACCAAACCTTGAAGTTCGTCTCTCTCTTTCTCATTGTTTGTCTAAGAAATGTGCATAACTGAGAGTGTATGAGTGGAAACAGAAACTAACCCAGCTAACAAAAACATGTTCTAGGAACATTTCATTACATTAAAAATGGTTATTTCAGAGAACATTTAAAACATCCAGTTTTTTAAAAACGTTGCAAGTCATTTTTTGGTTATGCAAACGTTAAAGGAACATTGCAATTTTGCCAACATTATAGAAATGTTCTCTGAACGTTTTGCAGCAAGTAGTAACATAAAAAACCTGAACAAGCAACTAGAACTTTTCAGAAATGAAACATTCCATGTATAAATAACGTTTTTGTGCTAATGTTATTAAAGACCACATAAATGAACAAACGTGCTTTCAAAAAGAATGTTTGTTGCCAAAGTTTGGAGAATGTTGCTTGTTAGCTGGGAAGGAAGGCCTGGAATTTGATGTTGGCTGACTGAACTTATCTCTCGGCTCACAGCTATTGTTGGCAGGTGACAGTTGAAGTTTTCCATTTTAGAGACAAAACAATGTTGTAGTCACAGCCACACGAGATTTTAAGACAAAACATGCAGAAATGGCCTTAGGTGCATGTCTTTGTGACTTGTGCTGATTTCATTTTAAGGTCATCAGCTCCTGTAGGCTGCTCCTGTCGTTTCAGCCGTTTTATTTCATTCAGAGAGGACATGAACTGTACATTCTCACTAATCTCTCCTTTGAGATGCATGAAGGCACTTTGGTGCGATACAATACAAATTTCTGATTAATATCAAAATAAGTTAACATTGCAAAAGTGTCTCGTTCAGAAATACTGTCGTTACTCATCAACACTTATCAAAAAAGCTTGTGCGACCCAAAGGAAATGCACAAATCGGTGAAACAAGTGCTGCATTTCAGGGCACTTCATCGTACTCATAATAACAATAAAAACAAACGAACCAAAAAATTCATTCTTTATCAGTACCACAAAGTAATAAACAATATTCAAAACAACTGAATTCCAAAAGTAGAAGAGCGGGATCTTCTGCGCATTAGTATTTGTGCAGGATAGGCACTTTAACAGTCTTGATTTCAGCTATATGTGAGGATTTCTGGATGATGCAGCTGGTGGTGGCGGCGGTGGCCGCGTCCTTGGGTTGAGCCAGGTTAGTGAGGGCCATGGCCGCGTTGATCTCCCTCCAGTATGTCTCGTCTTTCCGCTGTCCCTTCTCCTTCTGCATGCTTCTGTTGACATACGAAAGGCCTGTTACTGAAAGATGCTCAGAAGCTGCATTCAAAGTCATTCTTGCATACTAAATCTGAAACCAAAAGTCTGAAATAATGTGAAGGTTTTTTTTTATATATATATATATGCGTGGCAGTTCTGGTTATACGCACCTGTCAAATTTATTTGATCCGTGCTCCAAAGTCTCTGTAAATACAAGCACAGGACAAACCCGGTGTCAATAACAAAACACTGTATCTTAATGCTGGCAGATGTGAAAAGTCAGAGTAGGATTGTAAGTAAACATTCGAAGGACTTGTTTATGTGTAGATCTGTGCTACTTGTGTGAATGGAGAGAGATGCTTCAGTAACTGAGACTGTAAAGGCTTGTTTCCATTTACTCTGTGAATGGTGGAATCTTCCATATCCAGATGCTTGGCACAATGATAATGTGTTATTTGTTAAATGCAGAGGTCAGCAGCACACTTAAGGCTAATTACTTAATGATAATCACCAGTTCCTCTACAACACGCACACTCGCTTGCACAAGGGTGTGTACAGTACTGACAAATTATACATTTTTGCATATAACACACATGATTTAATTATATGTGATAGTAAAAATGAAATAATTGTCTTTTATATTGTCATTTTATGAAATCCCAAATATTAAATGGTAAATATAAAATATTTACTTTAGTTGATTTATACATTTAGTTGATACATTCAGTTAACAGCATTTTTTGTTTCTACCACAGAATAAAAAAGTTAATTGCCTTAATTTTTGAAAACTCTTGCTTCATTTCTTGAAATTCCAATTTATATCTTGCAATTTAAGGTATAATCTCACTTTTTTTTTTTTGAATTGTGATTTATATCAGAATTCAGACTTAATTTCTCCACTTCTGATTTTATATTTTGCAATTTCTTGTTTCTCAGGATTGTGGGTTTATAACAGTATATAGCAATTCTTAGTTTGTGTCTTGCAATTTTGAGTTAACGTCTTATAAATTCAGAATTCTGTGACTTTTTTCTTTGAATTGTGATTTTACATCTCGCAATCCTGCTTACAATTCTGACGTTCTCAGAATTGCGGGTTTATAACACCATATTTATCTATATTTCTTGCAATCCCATGTTTAATTTTTTTCCTCAGAATTGCAAGTTTATTTCTCTTTTAAGGAAGCCTAATTTTGTGAACAAAGGGATCTTTCTGTATCACAAATGCATATTTGTTCAAGAAATGTTTCGGTACATTCTATTTCATATTCATATTAGTGCACAAAAATAATGTACTGTACATTGACAAAAGGAAACGTTTGTTCCCTAAATGCATTTCATTATCGAGACTGATCAAAATTAGACAGATCCAAGTGATTTCAGCATTAAGTATTAAATCTATAATAAATTATGAGACTGCTAGTCTTGAATTGCAAGTACAAACTGCCCCAAATAACAAGCATGTCCTTTTTCCTCTTAATGCGCACACATAACCCTGCAATCTTGTAAAATGATTGTAAATAGAGGTATGATATTATGTCAGGCTGATTTCTCACTGGACATGACAGTTACGGTTTAACATGCCTCACACTTTCATCTAGAATGACTTTTACAGGCGCTGAATCATTCTGTAAATCCAGATCAGGGTAGTGTTAGTTCGATGAGTTAAACCCCATGCCTTTACTCCGGATATCTCGGTTCTCCCCCCTGAGGCAGCGCTTCTCATGCGTTCCCCTCATCCCATCCCAAACCTTGTGCTCACACACACCCCTTGGATCCGGAACGGACATTGGAGTTCTGCCTGAACACCTGCAGGGCCAAACAGCACCTAATCATCCCCAACGGCTCGTCTGAGCCGGTGTTAAACTTGTTTTTCCTTAAAAACCGTTCACATGTGCGCTGAATGGTAACTGGGTGTTGAGGAAAGGCCAGCAGCGGCCATTACCGCCTGAGGCGGGCGTGAGGCTGATTGGGAAATATCCTGTTGTGCTCGGCGTGTTCAGTAATAGTTTTACATGGCTAAGAATGAGTGTGTTAGTCAGAATAACAGTGAGCTTCTCCTCTCGAAACTCACAGATGTGTTTGGGGTTCAATTAAAAAAAGCGGAGTGTGTGAAACAAGTAGTTGATGCGACGATGGAATGATTATCTCGCCGTAATTCATCCAGTCTGCGTTTGATTTCTCTCAGTATTTTTCCGAATGATCCCATAATGTTCCTGTCACAATATTTAATGTCTTTTATTTTCTTTGACTGTATTTGTGTCAGGTTCACTGTGCTGATGTATCACTTTTCTCATTCTGCATTTACAGGATTTGGTTGTGGCGGTTGTCTGTTCTCTATTGTAGATACGTTTTTGCTTTCAGAGGGCTCTGTGATTTGCTGTTCTCATTGCACTTGATACAAACAACACATCTAGATCTGTTTTTTGTCAAAAGCAGATATTCAGTCCTTCGCTGCATATGCCATTAAACGTTGAAATTATTACACTGTTTTTTTCCCCCAGTATTAAGCTCTTCCAAGTTTGCTCTTTTCTCAGTCTCGTAACTGTCTGTTCTGTCTTGGACAAGCTCATTTATCAACGGCATGAATATGATAATAAATACAAACAACATAGACTGCTTAGAAACTGCAACTGTGAAAATCCAGGTTTGGTTTCCTAAAAATACCAGCTCCAGGACTGAATATGAATTTGATTTGGACAGCATTCAGAGTGTGTGATAGAGCTGCTGCTTTTGTCTGACATTATTACCACAGTGACAGTAGCTCAGTTTACTCTCTTGGCAGTTGTACCATACGGCTGGTTTCTACTGACAACCACTAGCCTAACAAATAAAGACAACAACATTCTCCCATCCTCACTCTTAAATCATGGCCGGTAATGGTATCTAATCTACTAAATAACATTGAATCTCTTGATGTTCAGGAATAGAAGAAAAGAAAGAGGGAGGGCGAGAGGTGAAGCCTCTAGAATAGAAACACAGATGGAATCTGGAAAACAGAAAGAAGAAAATAAAGAGAAATGCATTTTTTTTTCTGCATCAGTTATTGTTCAGAAATACAATATGCAATGACTTCAATACGTCTTGCATGATGAACATTTTAATTTATAAAAAGAAGTCATTCTGATATTTCTTGGGCTTAAGGTCAAGCATGTCTAGGTGGTGTAACTGTTGTGTTGAGATTTTAATAAGAAAAAAGGCTTAAACCTTTGATTTTTTTAAAGTATATATATATATATATATATATAGATAGATATATACATAAAAAAATGTTTGGTGCCATATGAAAGAAATACTTAAGTGTTTGAAATATTGTTAAAAAATAATAACTAACAATTGAACTGTATTTATCATAGTTCTGTTTCATCCTAAAAAAAATGTTTTACAATTTACACAATATTACACATATTATGCAGCACATAACATTTTAACTGTTTTTAACATTTATAATAATTGGCACCAAATCAGCATATTATAATGATTTCTGAAGGATCATGTGACACTGAAGACGAATTGAATTTTTTTTTTTTTTACTGTATTTTTGATCAAATAAATGTAGCCTTCATCAGCATAAGATATTTAAAAAATAATAAAAGAAAAAATATTTAAAAGAAAAATCCCCTTTGAACTCTATACAGATGCTGATGTCTGTCACTCATGTTGATGTGATGTGTCCAGCAGTGCTAAGGGGGCTTGTCTGCACGGTGCATTAAGCGACCCTCATTTGGGAGCAGACTGTGACTCCGCTCTCTCCCCCAGGGAAACTCTTGTTGAAAATTGGATGCAGACCCACTGCAATTTCCAAATGCTGCTGCCTAAAACATCTAAAACTCAGATTTTTAAAAACAATGGCTGCGCCAAAGAAATTATAAATCCTCTATAAATCAAAATGTGCTAGATGTTACTATTTTTCTGGTGTTTTTTAATCCGTTTTTGCAGCACTCTCTGCTACTGAACGGGTCTGTTTTGAAATGGCTCTATTAGCTGTGTGTTGGGGGACTTTTGTGATACTCTATATAAATGCTGCTAAAGAGGTCTGATGTGTTGAAAATACCCCAGTACACTTACCATCACCACAGGAAATGGGAAGAGAAAGTACAGAACAGAAAGAAGTGCTAAAAATGTCTATATCTCTGCAAGATACTGAGAGCTATGTCAGACCAGCAAACACCTGCAGCAGATGTATGGCCTCTGTACACTATATACTACTGCACAAACTGCTTTCAATTACACAGACAAATAATGGCATGTTAATGGATATGACAATGTTAATTTATTTGGTCTTGACAAACTAGATTTGCCTTGTACGTTGCGGCTGCTATGAGCACGTAAGATATGCTGCTGCTGCATGAATAGACATATACGGGTGGAGCTGGGGGAGGTGGAGGGTTTCAGAGAGACTTGCTGCAAAGACTGAAGAATCATTGGCTTGCTTGCTTCAGCAGAAACCAGTCAGCTTGTGCTGTGCAGTAAATTTTGTGATTGCTAGCAGATTGCATGCACAGTATCTATCTATCTATTAGGGGTGTAACGATACACATATTCGTATTGAACCGTTCGGTAGGAGGCTTTCCGTTCGGTACGTATTACAAACCGAACGATTCGTTGGACTAATCCTATTACAGCATATTATCCTATTAGTTTAGATTAGTGCGTGTGCGCATGGGAGTGCATTCTTTCACTGTCTATTATATTCAGTCTATTAAAATACATTTAGAATGATCACAAAATTCAAGATATGGGGGCAGAAAATGTATTTACATAATTTCATATAGTTAATCAATATCACAGAAGAGTGCCGTTTTTTTCTCTCCAAAAATCAGCATGATTACAAATGATTTTTACAACAGTTCAATAAGAAATACGTTAATTAATAGATTTACGTTTTAGACAGCATATTGCCTGTTTTTGCTCAATTTCGCCAACAAAAATAAATCCAAACACAGCCACAGTACTGTTTTGTGTCTCTGAGCAACATGACGGTGTTTCATTCCTGAATGAATTGCCTGTTAAATGATTCGGTTCAATCGCAATGACTCACTTGTTAACAGTGACTTGCTGCCACCTGCTGGCGGTTTTAATTTCACATTTAAAGTATCTTTTAATTTTTTTATTAATTTCAAACATCAGTTGCCAACGTTTTATGTTTAAAATATCAAAACATTATATATGCATTTGTAATTGTAGGTTAAAGCAGTACACGTCCCTCTGAGCTGCATTAAACAGTGTGTAAAAGCATCTAAATGCCATTCAGATGCAACTTCTATGCTTCCTCTGCATTGCAAAGATGAATTTTGTCGATACTGACTCCATTTGCTTGGTAACAGCCCAAATGTCTTATTGGCTGATTAAATGTAAAAAAATTTACTCAAAAGGTGATGCACACTTTTAGAAAAAAATAAATAAATAAAAATGCCCATAAAAAGGTAAAAATCTATTTAAACTTATTGGAAAAGATTAATCTGCTACATGCCAATAGGCAACATTAGCTGGAATACTTCAAACCGGAGCTGTTTTTGTTTTATATGCTGCTAAGAAGACACTTCAGAAGATGGGTCAAGTAGGCTATAGCTCCATCATTGTTCAAAGTAAAAAAATTGTTTTGGGGGTGTGTTAGAAAATGCTCTCATGCTTGGTGGTTCGAGAAACGCATTACTGCCAAAACAGCAAGTTCCGTCTGATCCAGTATATTTAAGGATGGTGTCAATATTGCCATTAATTTGAGCTGGATTCAGATCCCGAGAATACTGAACAAGAGGATTGCGCAGAACCTTTGCACGCACGGATATTGCAAGACATATTAGAGTGATAACGTTATTGTTGTTTTTATTTTTTTGTTTAGTTTTGTTTTTTTTGGCTAAATCACAATTTAGATAGGATGTCAACAACCGCTTAAAAAAAACTGCGTTTACTATGTAAAGATGTTATGTAATATAATGTAATCAAGGTAATATGTATTATGTTTTTGTTCTTTAATTCTAACATTATGACATGAATTGTAGTGAAACTGTTATACAGTTGAATTTATTTATAGTGTTTCCCACAGACACTCTGGGTGTATCCGAAATCGCCCCCTATACCCTCAAATAGGGCACTATTTGAGTGGACAGCTATTTTTAGTGGTGTCCGAAACCATAGTGGATGTTCTCGAGTGCACTCATTCAATCCCACAATGCACCGCAAAAACGAGTATACACCCGATGTACACTCAACCATAGACATAAATAATAAATAATAATATAATAATATTTTATATGTCTATGCACTCAACGGCTAGAAATAACCCATAATGCACTGTGAGAGTCGCGCGCCGAATGAATTCCCACGTCTCGCCAGAAGAGAGCGCCAGCAGCTGAATCATCCATTCATTTTAAAAGCGCTCGTCCACGGCGTAATACAACACAGGTACAAATTCATTGTAAATTGATTATTAAATTGTTTAACTATGGTTTATACATAATGTCCGTGACAGAGTTCAAGATAAATCCTTTAATCTTACTACTGGATCTGCCCGTTTCAAATTATTATTAAAAAGCAAGCAAAGAGGCAGTCCTTCCGGTGCACCCAGTGTCCGAATTCACTCACTCGTTTTCATTCACTCCATCAAGTGAACTATGAGTGGACTAATTCGGATACAGCCTCTATTTGTGGTGGCATATGCAAATTCATTCTCTGCCAGCTGGAGGCGCTGTTGTAGAGAGAGGTTTCCCCGGTAACGCTGTACACAAAGCAGCGCTCAGCTCACAAACATCGCCCCCTGGTGGCTGGCTGCATTGCAGGTCACAAACCCCACCCCCTCCAAGTAAACGAATGGGACTTGAGTCAAAATAAAATTAAAAATTACACTTCCAATACAATTTTCCGAAATATGGTTTTGGTCATTTAAGGTAGTTGTTATCACGCTGATATATGTCCAATTGTTCATTTTTGTGATAAGTTTCATTTTAGCTAGTAATTTGATGCTATAAAAACGGGGCGTGTCGTTGTGGTTGATTGGGTCTGCAGGAGTTTGGGCGGGAGTTTGATTCCGCGGCTCCACCTCACGACTCTACTGCGCAGACTCGGGCTCCAAATTACGTAATTTTCTCAAGATGACAGCAGCCACACTGAGATCCTTTGGCTTCACTTTTCTATAGTGGAAGGAAGCGGAGACGCGTCGTCCATCTTTTTTACATTCTGTCACAAATGCTGCTTTATCAGACATTACATGCAAGATGAAATTAAAATGACATCCAAAATTTTCTGAAATGATATAAAAACACCAGGTTTCGATTTTGAAACGTGCAGTGCTCATGTTTATTCAACGAAGTCAAAGCCTTTTGGAAAATCTATTTGTGGCGGTCAGTTTTGATATTGTGGCAGGTGCCACGAATAAATGAATGTATGGGAAACACTGTAGTCTCATAATTGAAGTGTAAATTCTGCAGATTACGTCATTGTCCAGTATTGTAGTGTCAGCAATTTATAAAAACATTTTCATAATTACATATTTTTTGTAACATACATATTTACATACATAATTATTCAGGTGCATGTGTGATAACTTGCGAAAACTTGACGCTACAGCAGCACTTCTTGTCTGATGCACTCAACCAAGCGTTCTAACCATGACCTCGCCCCTCCCCCCAGCCATTTGAATTTCCATAGGCGGGATTTATTTTAATGATATTCGGTTACACTTGATTTCGATAGTCCACTTTAGACATTCTACTAACTATAAGTAACTTTGTAACTACATGTCAACTAATTCTCATTAATTTGCAACTACATGTCTACCAACTCTCAGAGTAGACTGTTAGGGTAGGTTTAGGGTTAGTAGAAAAAGTTGACATATACTTGCAAAGTCTCTAATAGTCAGTATGTTGTATGTTGTGGACCCATCAAAATAAAGTGTAAGAAGATATTAAGCAGACAGTCTACCAATACTCTAATGACTGCTAGTTGACATGTAGTTGCAAAGTTACTTACTTTTAGTAGAATGTCTAAAGTGGACTATTGAAATAAAGTGTTGCCTGATATTCTAATTGGCCGCTTTGTGATATCACAACACCCAGAAAACAACGCTGTAGTCCAAATGAACCATTCATTGTAGTTTTTGAAAAGGGATTTTTTAAAAACAAAATATCTCCCTTTGGAGTGGACTTTGGGATTTGTAACTTTGTAGATCTTTTTATGCCCAAACATACACACTACACACTGACTAAAATTCAAAAAGTGAAAAAGCATAATAGGACCCCTTTAAATAAAAAAATGTGTAAAAATCAAGGAAATTTCTCTGGCATTTCTTTTTTTTTGCGAACCATGACACCACTGTATCGTATCAAACCAAACCGTGAATTTTGTGAACCGTTACAACCCTACTATCTATCTATCTATCTATCTATCTATATACGTTACAATGCATGACTAAACTAGATATTTTTTACTCACCTTCATATCATTTAAACCTGTATGACTTTCTTTCCTCTGAAGAAAGCAGATATTTTAAAGAGTGTTTCTATTGTTTTTATGCATATAATGAAAGCCAGTTTGGTCCAAAACAACACTGGACTTTCATTCAAATAAGCAAAAAAACTTTTTTTTTCAGAATGTCTACTTTTGTGTTCCACAGAGGAAAGAAAGTCACAAATGTTTAAAATGACATGAGGGTAAATAAATGATGAGAATTCTTTGGTGAATCATTCCTTTAAAGAGCCACATCCACACACATAAACACTGGATGATCAAAATTCACTAAGACACAAAACTCCAAGCAATGATCTCAAACCCTGCTTGTCCTTTAAGCAGAAATAATACTAGACCTTGCAGCCAACCTATTAAAGCATAATCAGGCCAGTCCTGTACTGTACTGTACTGTCCTGTCAGTACTCAGTAATCACGAGTATCTGGTGCAGATTACAAACTCTTAAGAGAGAAAACGGCCTTCTCATTGACTAACACAGAGAGCAAGCTGATCTTTCTGTCCCTCGATGGCAAAAGTTTGTGACATTAACAAAACTTGAATTCAAGGGTAGCTAATGTCTCGTACATGTAGAATATAGAAGGAAAACTCTACAGGCAGGGTTGAATGGACATTGGCGGTGTGGAGATCTGGGTAAAATATTACAGGTCTGTTTCCGTGCAAACTCTCAATGAACAATCATGACTGAGACAGAATGGCATCATGGTTGGCATGTCAGAGCAGACTGGGGCTGGAAATATACCTTTATCCGTCCGTTCATTTTTTCTTTTGATCATCCATCTATCAGCTGCGTGAAGAGAAGTGACAAATGGAATCTGGGCAAGATGTCATGACTTTTTGGCTACGGAGCCACGTAGACGAGAATGGAAAAGATGTCAATGTCAATCTGTGGTGACTGAGCGTGGCGCGCACTTCTTCTGAGTCGTCGAGAAACATCTCAGCATGTAGAACAAAGAGAAGCGGTTATAGTTCAACAAGATAACCTGCTAAAATGAGTGAACATCAGAAAATAACAGACAACGAATGTGTCACATTTATAATGCAACAAACGGAGAAACTGGAGAGGTCTTCGCTGTTTTCCAAAACCATGACCATAATCTCTGCCTGCTTTTACTGGTTTATAAAATATCAGTCACATCTTTCACAGCCTTTCAAATAAAGAGCAGGAAAATTGGTTTTGCCCAAAGCAGACAGACATCATCAGCTCTTGGTGTCTCATTTTTACTCTGGGCGTCCAAAGTGTGCTTGAGAAAAATGAACGTTGTTCTTTAATAATGTCACTGAAGGCCTGTGAATGATGTTAAAATGAAGTTGGCACATGTGTCGTCTCTGCTCTGCCAACTCTACCCTCACTAGCTGTCCAGGATGGCAGCCTCCTCCTTCTCAGTTCAACATCCACTCCGTCTCGCTGTCTCGCTGTCTTTCTTTCGAGTGTCTGTCTCTTCTGGTCACTCTCTAGATAAATCCATCTTAAACGCTCTGAATTTGTCTTTTGGTTTGCTTCCATTTTTCAGACTGTTTCCTGTGATCATTTCTGTTCTGTTTCTCTCTTCAACTCGTCTCTGACGTTCACAGTTTTTTTAAACCTAATGTCATGGTTCTTGTTTTCCCATTGCCTTCCCAGATCATACTTTTGGTTGAGGTTTCATTCACTGTAATGGCCATCTTGAAACAGCAGCCCCTATTACTGACTCCGATCTTCCATTCTCTCCATTCCATTCACGTTTATCAGTAATCGCTGCACTATAAATATCCACGATATCCTCTGTTTCTGGGTCAGGGTGGTTGGAAGAGGCATGAGGCCCAACAGAGGAATGAAGAATGATAGTGATTCTTCGCACATGACATTTTCTCGTATTATTTAAAAACTCTCTGTGGTGCAAAACACAACAGTCTGGACACTGTTGGACTTCCTTTCCTCAGCCTTTGAATCGCAGCACATTAATCTGTGACGGATCGAACTGCGTTGAGGGTGCTGACATGTTCTGGGCTGTGGATTTGACTGGCGAGCTTGAAAGAACAACCAAACAGTGGCAATACTGTATGGGGGTAAACAGGGTGAGCGAGAGAGAGACCGACAGAAAAGCATATTTCAGCCTCATGGACACATGGCCTCTCATAAACAGTAAAGCTCATCTTAAGACAGATTTTATTTCATATTTTTAGGATTTCAGTGCGTCTGCACAGCAGATGACAAACAATGACAGTCCGATCATGGCCAAGATAAAGCAGCTTCCACCAATGGCACTTACAGCCTCGGCTTCTCCTCATTTTGTATCTACCAGTCAGAGTAAACACAAATCACCACAACGCATTCTCTACCAGCCAAATAACAGAACAGTCTGTACCAGAGTCACAAATTAACTAAGGGCATCATTCAAAATCGCAAAAGTGACACAAATGCCCCAGATGTTTTAAATGGGGCGCAAAATTGCTCCTGTGGTAAAAATCATCTGTTGTTTTATTGTGTTATGTAACAAACATTATATTTAATAATATGCTATTTTAGGCCTAAGTAGTGATGGATTATAGTGATTATAGTGACGCTGTCAGATTATTTTTATACTCACTGTCTTAAACATAACAATTGTTTCATGTGCAGCTATTTTTAGGTGTTTTGTATTCATTAAAAGCTTTTAAAATACGGAATATAAGGAAAATCACATCAGTACTCTGACCGCAAAATCCAGCGAGAAGCTGCATTTCATCTATCATAGGAACATGACAGTTATTTAATGCAGTGTTTATTGTGTAATGATATGCTGTGCATTGTTTTACAGCTATTTTTATATTTGATAGTAAAATGATTTCATATTTAACAGGTGTAATTGTTCACATTGATAACTGATTCATTTTTAGTATTTCACATATGGATGACATGCAGTGTGCTTTTGCAATAGTTACAGGGTACAAATATTAAAACTGTTAAAGAGATACAATAATTCTTTTATCACTCATTCATCCTCACGTCGTTCCAAACCTGTTTGACTTTCTATTCTGTGGAGCATAAAAGAAGATATTTTGAGAAATCTCTCAAATGATTTTTGTTCAGACAACTGAAGTCAATGGTAATCAAAACATATTAAAGTACTGAAATGTTGGGCTACCACCAATTTAAGAAAGGAAGTTTAAGAAATTATCTTCTTTTCTGCTCCGCAGAAGAAAAAGTCATACAGTTTGTCATACACAAACATCATGAGGATGACAATTTTTGGGAACAAGAAAGTAAATTTTTGACACTGGTCTGTTCATGATGAAGAAAACACTCTGGAAAAAAACTTTGTGTTAAAGTTTTTTTCTCAGAGGAATCCAATCTTGACCATTCAGAAGACTCCATTGGCTTCCTGTTCTGGACACAGACGAGTGGATCTGCTATTTGCTAATGGCTGGACGAATGATTCTGATCTCTCACCCTATCGTTACCTATAAAAGTCCCACAAACAAACTTCAAACACGCTAGCTAGAGGAGCACGCCACTGAGGTATTACAAGACAGTATCTGCACTCTGACGTATGTCAGGAAGAGAGACAGAAGGACAAAGAGAGAGAGAGAGAGAGAGAGAGGCTCATACTGAAAGCATTTGCTTAAAGTGCTATCAGACGTAGATAAGGCTCCATTTAGAACGCATCACAAACCTTTTGCAGCTCCAATAAAATTAAATTTTGCTTCAGCTTTAGTGTCATTCCAAAAATGGAAAAAACGATTAAAAGCAAGAAGCTTTGGAATCATTGCAAATGATTTTGCAGAATGGAAAAGCTTGTTTTGATCTTGCATTTCAAGTTTGTATGTTAATTCTGCCCAGAGATGAATACAGAATTGCTTTCGACCGCAACCTCGGGGAAGAAAAAATAAAACAAAAAACTGTGATTGAATATAATATAACAATGTTTGAAAGTGTTTTCTGAACTAAATAATGATTGCAGACTTGATCCAAAAATACATAGTTAAATGAATTGAACCTTCTAAGGTTTGCTCACACGCACATTCTTTCTTTTTTAACATGTGCTCTTTGATTCTCTTATTTCTATTTTCATTTGTTAATCTATTCTTGTGAAACTGACTCATTTTGTTTTCCCCCTTCCCACAGATCTTTACTTTCCAAGTTAGACAAATAGGCACAGGCCCTGCTTTACTATTTCTGATGCTCAAATTGTCGAAGTCTTTCAGTTTAAAGCCATTAGGTTCTCCACACTCATCTAAAAGCCTCCCATTCATTCACTGTTTCTTTCCTCCTGTCTGCTATCTATTCTCACATGGAAGCAGCCAGAGCAGTGTGTGTCTGTTTACACCTCTCCTCCGCACTAGTCACCACAATCCACATGCACTCACTTTTCAAGTGTGCCTTGGACTATTTGCAATTCATCACGATATATTGCTCTTGAGCTTCAGAACAGTTTATGCACAGAACCGTGCCGAGACACTAAGAATTCAGTTTTTGGAATACATTTTGAAATTAATCATTTTCAAGTTACAAATGGCTCCAAAAACTAAATTATAAAAGATGGACGAAAACTTATCTAACAGTGTCTGGATACATAAAGAATCTTGTAATAAAATAAGATATTTCTTCATGCTACTAAGAGGATGCTTACTTGCTCTCCAAGATCCTTTTATAAACCTACTGAGAATACTAAAAAGCTCTAATAAAAATGCTAATTAGAATACTCTTTTCAATTTGATCATGATTATGTATTATAATTATTACACTATAAAAAATTGTAATGTAAAAATTCATTTATAAAAGCCATGAAAATACTATTGCAAAAAGTTAGTAGTACAGTGCCTTAGTATAATGAGTGCAATCACTTGTCTAGGTTTCTGTATTTGTTCATATCTCATTATAACAAGAGGAGTTGCATATTTCCTCATCTCAGTTTTTTATGTGGCTTTTATTGTGCATTATCCACTATTTTAACTCTCTTTCACAATACTTCAGCTTTCATCCTCCAATTTCCAGCTCATCTCTCATCTCCCCTTTCTTCCTTTCCTACTCCCTTCCTTCATCTCTCTTTTCTCCACTTTTCACTTCTCTCAACATTCTCTCCTCTCTCCCTTTGATGATGGATGATGAGACCCCATCCTGACAAGTGTAACCTAGAGTCTGAAGTAAATCTTGGCCTCAGCCTCCTCTTTCTTTAGGATTGTCCAGTCGTCCCTCCCTGTTTTGTGAGGGATGAAGTGGGAGAATGGAGAAAACTTCTCCAAGAGAAGGAAATCTTAGTGTTCCTGTGAGTGCGTATATGGGTAGTTGACATGAAATGATTTAAAAAATGTTTTAAACAGCATTATATTATATTATATTTTTATACAGTACCTAAAATGTACAATTTACCTTGTAAATTAATTTATATTTCAACCAATGGTTTTAATGTTGATCAAAAAATACCATCGGCATGTTATGTCTCAACTACACATATTCACAATTGTGTATATATGAGAATATAAATAAGGTAAAAAGCTGTCACTTGGGTGGAACACATCACTTTTCTAAAGGGTACTGCTCCAGTGACAGCTCTTGTACCTTTTTTTCTGAGCATGTACTAAAACAACATAAAATCTAATGGTGAAGCTCAATATTACAGTTTTGAAGATCGAAATGAAATAGAGATGTTTTCATAAGTGTTTTCTGCCATTTGAGATGTGTATAGCAGAGCTGGATCAGTCATTGTCCTGCTGCTCTGTGGTCAGTGAGCAGTTAGCTACCGTAAATCAGGCAGTTCAGCATGTACTCTTTAAATGCCATATCCTTGCCAGGCTGTTTCTCTAAATTATACATCCCTCCCCTTGCACTGTATGTCACTGTCAAACAACGCTAAAATATGTTAGCCAAAGCCTGTCGTGCTTTGAGAGAAAGAGAGACTTTCAAGCTTTTTAATGGCATCATACTTACTGTATGTGGTTGGATGTGTAGTACAACTGTGCAAAAACAGCAATAAAAGTGTGCTGTGTATTTCCAGCTGTAACAAGAAGAGGGCTGTCAATCATCTGATGAACAGCAGGCCCTGAACATTAATAATGCCTGAATTTACGTGCTTCCACTCGGTTGCATGTTTAGGCTTGGATGAATTGCCCACCTGCCTCTGATCGCGGTCAGGTTGGCCTGAAATCTGCTCTAATGTTCCTGAGTTGGAGAGATTGTACTTTTCTTGGACAATGACTTTTAAAGCATTTTCTTTTGGTGGCTTCAGTCCAATGAGTCTGCAGGACTCTTATGAGTGACTGGCACCTATAAGCCCCGGTGGCCTTGTCAAGCCTCTCTGTTTTCATTTAACATATTTCTGCCTCCTGCCTCTGTTTAATATCCACTGACCTTGAAAAAGAATGTATTTTCATGTCATAAAACACAGGTGACATTCTTGGTACTGTGAAGAAATATGTCCCACAGAGCAGGGCTAACACACTAAAGCACAGCAAAACAATTGGAAAAAGCTTACAATTTTTTTTCTACATACATTACTGATTACAAACATATAGAGAATTTCTACTTTATATTTCTTTACGTCTTTACTGTTACTTTTACTTTTGATTAATTTAATGCTTCCTTTTGAATAAAAGTGTTAATTTCTTTAAAAAAAAAAATTATCTTACTGTACTCGAAACGTTTTGAACGGGTGTAATAGGCAGCAGTACCAAAAACCCTCAATGATTTAAGTATTGAGATATATATCACTTTCATCTCATTCATTTCAGTTCACTGAAGCATAATATCATAATATATTCATAAACTCCTCAAATGACACATCAGTTACAATAACTGGATCACACAGAGTCTGTTGAAAGCAATATGAGGACAAATAACATGTCGCTCTAGAATAAATGGTGCAGCAGCCAGTTTATGTCCCATGTGATGTACTTTCACTTTCCACCAGCCCCTGATGCAACCTGTGAAAATACATCTAAAGCGTTAGACAAAGTTCTGAGAAATATTTTCCTGCATGCTCTCACTTTACTGCGAGCTCCCACCCGCTCTGACAGTGCGGCATAGTGATCTATATCATACAGGACGGCCCTAAAGCCCGTACCATGCATGCAGGGAAAACACTGAGTGAGATTCCTACCATTAAATATCCCATTAAAGTGCAATTTGACATAAAATCCCTGGCATGTACCCTGGAATTCTCTCACTTCTTGTTTTCAATGAAACTCCCATCAGGGTTCCCGTTGCGTTTTATTTCGTATTTTTCTTACACAATGGCCTCTTTAGTTTTCCATCAGAGGCTTTGCTGGCCTGACGGCTCCTTTGCCACGTCTGATCTGTGAAACGTCAAGTGAGGAGTGATAGAAAGGAAGAGAGAGCTCCTTTAGATCCAATTTGTTCCATTAAGCTACATTTAACCAGTGCATTCTGAGATGCCACTTTGGTTTAAAGATGTCTGAGCTAAAACATTAGCGTCTTGGCTAACACAGTGCAGAGACAGACAGACAGCTGCTTAAAAAAAAGAAAACAGAGACCATAGATCTAAAATTTCAACCTCATGCCGTATTAGTCTGAAACTTGAGGAATATTTCTATAAAAATATTCTGGAATGTAGAAAGAAAGAAAATGGAAAGAAAGAGAATAGCAGGGGAAAAAGAGAGAGTGAAATCTTAGGAGGAAATGATTCAAACCCCTTTTAACCGGCAACAAGATTGAATGACAAATTCAATATCAATTTAATTCAGTTCATTGCTGTATTTTGTTCTGATTGATCCCTTATCCGTTGTTGTGTGATCCTCTCATCTGCAAGCTGATAAACAAGACACTTCATCTACCTGAAAGCCATCAGAATCCTTAGCCAAGAAATGGTATTTATTATGAAAGCTGAGAAAAGCCACATAACTCATAAATATTCTTTAAAAGTATAACTGCATTTTGCAAGAGCTGATTAAAACTGAAACAAGCAACAAAATACACCAAAACTCTTTCCCTCTATCTATCTCAGCAGGTGTCTACAAAAGCTGCCTTGCGTCACATAGCGCACAGGGAGTTTAAACGTTAGTCCAGAAAGTAGTTAGCAACAGCTTTTGGGTTTGAAGAGAATTCCAGCGTTCTGTTCCTCAGCCCCGAGATAATGCAAACCATGTTTGTCAGTAAGAAATGGCAAAATGAAATGAGAAACAAAGTAAAACAAAGACTGCACGGCGAGATCCCTGGAGGCTTGATGTGAACAACAATATGTAAGCGAAGAAGTGAAGAGCAAACAATGTTATCAGTTATGAATCCTGTCAGGACAAAGACGCAGTGTTCTGACCTGAAGAAACTCTTTCTCAAAGAGAAGAGAGAGCAAACACATGCACTCGAAGGGCTTCGGCGCATACACAGTATCTCACATAAATTCCTACGAATGATCAATAGAGGCTGACATGCTTCCAGATGATGATGAACAGGGCTTAAATAATTGCCAGAACTCTCCCGAAACATATTTGTCATTTTGGAATGTCTAAGAGATTTGCGATAACATCACAAACACCTGGAGGACTTAAACAGCACATGGGAGCAAACACAGCTGACTGTGAGGACTGCAGACGCTTCCTACCGAGAGACTTCGAACCAACGCTGACCTTAAACAGACGAGTTAGAGAGGCCTAAACTTTGGCAGAGCTTGCCTTTTTCGGTAAATGAGAAGTGCTGGGTTAGGTGAAAGCTCTAGAAAGTGGATAAAGTCATTATGAAGCAGCTGCAATGAAGAAATTGGTAGAAAATGGCCAAAAATGGTTCATTACTTATTAAGTGTCAGAAATCATTCTAATATAATTATTATCAATGTTGAAAATAGTTGTGCTGCTTAGCATTTTTGTGGAAACCATGATTTATTTATTTATTTATTTTTTTTCAGGATTTTTTCAAAAGAAAGTTTCTTTAAAATTCTGTAAAAGTCTTTACTGCCAGTTTCAATTAATTTAATGTCACCTTGCTGAATTTATATTAATTACTTTCCAAAAAAAAATTATTATATACCCCCAAATTTTTAAATAGTAATTTATATATTGCAAAAACTCATTGAATCTCATTAAAATTTTTATATTAAAAAATACATATTAATGCTCTTTCATAAATTGTTTTAAGAACCTCTCAAATGTTCTGCAGAATTTAAAAGCTGAAACCCCTAAAGAGACATTCAGACTTTCTATAGTGACCTACGTTATGTATTAGTCTACCATGAGGTGAGATGTGGTTATGTTTAAGATACACAATAGAAGAGACTTAAAGAGAAAATTCTTTAGGTCAGAGTTGGGCTCACTTCAGACATGACCGAGACTAAAATTATGTTCCACACGCACGCACACACACACACGTTTGTTTTTGTGAAAAGTGGGGACATCCCATAGGCGTAATGGTTTTTATACTGTACAAACTGTATGTGTTATTGCCCTACACAAACCCTACACCTAACCCTACCCCTTACAAGAAACTTTGTGCCTTTTCAGATTTTCAATCCACTCCATTCTGTGTGATTTATAAGCGTTTTGAAAAGTGGGGACATGGGGTAATGTCCTGAAAAGTCACCTTCTCCTTGTAATACCTGTCATACCCTTGTCATTATACAAATCTATGTCCTCATTTGTCACAAAAACACACACACACACACACACACACACACACACTTAGGCTTCTGACATCTTTAACCCTAAAGTTGATATACACTTCCACACTTGCAATAACACACAAACATCTCTTTACCTCACAAACTCTCTTTTGATTAAAGACTTCTTGTTTCTTAGTAGTGGATGTTGGACATGAACTCAAAACTGCGTTGAGAGAAAAAGTGTGTAATATTGAAAAAAACCAGAAGATAAGGAGAGAATGAAGATTGAAAAGAGAGAATAATTGTCTGACTGACTAAAGAAGTACTGATAGTTAATGGGCTGAAGAGTAAACCAGGATGAACTATGTTTACTGTACAGTATGTTCTGTTTCATTGCAAGTTCAAATCTGAACTTCCATGACCTTAAACGTTTTATCAAAAGTACAAAGCTTAATATAAAAGCGCACATTCTTTGAACTATCGAACTGCAATATTTTTTAACTTACTAGTATTTTCATACTATTAAAAACGCATTTCATAATATTTGCAAATGTCAAGTTGAAATGAAATGATTTATAGAACTATGTGTATGTGTAGAATAGAGAAAACATATGACCCCTCTGTGATTCTCCTTGTTGTAGAACAAGAAGCCAAAATCATACATAGACCAAAACACAGCTGATACTGGGCTGAAGAAACAGCTTCAAGATGCCCTTCTTCCTCACAAAGACACACAGACAAGGAAAGAATGTAAGACTGGCAGCAGCTCACCAGTTCTGTAGATAAAGTTGGCTTCTGCTTCAGAAGAAGACGGTGACAGCAGGTCTTCATCATACTCATTAGAGCTGAAAGAGCCTGAGTGGTTCCTCCTCCGTGCGTCCATTACACCGTTGGCCACCATTACGTGGCGGAGCGAGTCGTTAAGGTAACGGTGCAACAGACTGCTCTTGTATTTAGGTGGCGACACGTAGTCATCAGACAATGAGGCATCTGCAGCGGCTCGAAGACCCGCACCCACAGCGCCACCTTCCTTCTTGATGACGCTCTGGTACATTGGCTTGCTGAACTCCACGACCTGGGCCCGTGCTGCTGGGTCACCATCTGGATGTGATGCAGGATACATGCAAATATGTCAATACACATTTGAGAAGACATTTGCAAAAGAAAAAGAACTAAACTATAAAAAGTCAATATTTTGATCTCCTGCCCTTTACACCATCTCAGCAGGGAGCGACACGGTCACATTTTCATTTAATCACCCTTCTCTTCTGCATGACCCCTCCAGCACATTGAAAACTCTTGACTGGATTACACTCCTTGAAAACATGGGCCTCCCAACTGCAAGTGAGTGTGTCAGATCAAATTTGGTGCTGAGAGACTGATTACTGCTACAGAGAGCTGAACCATTTGAGAAAGCATGAAAATAAAATAATGTTCAAGATTTCAAGATTCAAATATATTTACAAAAGAAATGCAAAATATAAATATTTCAAATATACATGTGATAAAATGAACAAAATCAAGGCAAATCAAGCAAGCAAGCAAACAAACAATAGATCGACAAGAATGGCACCTATTCTACTGTTCAAAAGTTTGGTGGTTTGGTCATTTTCTTTTTAAGAAATTAATACTTTTATTAATCAGGAGTGACAGTAAAGAAATGTATAATGTTACAAAAGATTTTTACGTTAAATGCTGCTCTTTTGAACTTTCTATTAATCAAAGAATCTTAAAATAAAATGTATCAGTTTCCAAAAATATTAAGGAGCAACTAATTGAGCATATTTGAATGATTTGTGAAGAATCATGTGACATTGAAGACTGGAGTAATGGCTGCTGAAAATATCGCTTTGCCATCTCAGGAATACATTTTAGAACAGATTAAAATAGAAAACAATTATTTAAATTGTGATAACATTGTTTTTTAATTATTTGTATTATGGATCAAATAAATGCAGCCTTGGTGAGCATAAGAGATTTCTTTTAAATAATTTTAAAAATCTTACCGACCAAGTTTTTGAATGGTAGTAAACAGGAAACAAAGAGTTGTATTAGGACCAATGGATTGCTTTGACTATACAGATTTATCTACTTTCACACAGTAGCGGATTTTGTTCTAGACTGAAGTGTAATTGCAACAACCGTATGATGTCCATTAATCATGGTATGGAGTTGTCTGTTATTTTTGCCAAAATACTGAAAACCGCAAGGATAAGTCAAGAGATAAATAACTTTGGTAGAACTGCAAGTAATAAATCGTCTGATTTCATTTTGCTTTTTGGTAACAAAACCAATAAAAGTATTAACTTTCTCATCAACGGGGGAAAAAAACTCATCGGACATTCCAATGTCATATCTCAGCCTTGGAGAGAGTGTGTTCAGTTGATCTTTCCGTTCCATTGATCATTCTGTAAAAAACACCAAATCACTCATCTCTTATTATTTGCTCAGCCACCTGTCGTCCCATCAGTGATTCATAAAAGAACATAAAACATGTTTTATTACTGGATGATTTGTGAGATTTTGTTTGTTCATGCTTGAAAGAAAACTTTTATTGATTGTAATACAACAGAATGGAAGGTCCAAAATGTTTCCTCCGTTTTTACATTGTCACTAATGTCAAGAAGTGACAGAAGTTAATACTTTTGTTGCAGAATAAAATTAGACCATTTATCACTTGCATTGCTGTTTATCTTTTGACTTGTCCTTGTGGTCTTCAGCACACATTTTGCCTTATCACATGTATGTCCTTAGTCAAATCTAACTTAAACTTTAGCCATTTCATTTATTTGATTTACTCATTTAAGAAGGCCAAATTACTTTTTTGATTTTTCCCCCCAGCGTATCAGAACCACATCGCTCACTCCACATCCTAAAAGTCAACATTTTTTAAAGACTGTTTTAGTGCACCCGTATTGTATACTACCTTGACAACCATTCCATAATGTAGGAAACAAAGGTAAACACACTGGAGTTCACACAAACGCAATATTTCCTAGGATACAGGGATAGGATTGCGTGAGTGAATGCCTCCTAAGTGAGCTAGGATTTCACTGCAAGGCTCTATCTTGACTCAGATGTGTGAAGAGCGTGTCTGAAGCTCAGATCTTCTGTAGCACATAATTACTGAGCTCAGACATGGGAACGACAGACCTGATGAAACGTCTGTGTAACAAAGTGTTCCCTCTAAACAACTAGACATTTCATATGCATAGTAAACAACGTGTATGATGTTACATGATGGTCTGCTTGTATAATCATGGCTTACAATATGTGGGTGTATCTCAGAAAACGGGTCACAGAATCAACCCCAACATCAGAAGAAATAAACATAAAAAAGGCATATTTTAATTTTTACAGCTAAACATTCTCCCCTTATTTCTTTGTATATGCATAAAGCAGTACAACATTGAATATTGAGGGTCAATGAGCTTAATTGTCATTTAAAATGTAGATTTTTTTTTCATGTTTTTAAGATTAATAATGTATTATTTACTCAACCGTGAGAATATAATCTTTCTATGCTTTTCTCTATGTGTGTTCTGATCAAGAGCTAACACAAAAATGTAGAGAAAGACATGCTTTCCTCTGTAAATGTTTAAAAAGTGAATTTTCTATAGATTTTTTTTAAAGAAAAAAGGTTTAGCGCATCAAACCTTTTACCAACATACAGTAACTAGTTATCAATACACTTTCAAAAGTGTTGACACAATCATTTTTCATTTTAAGTTCTATGACAAGTTTAGATTTGATAATGAGGGAATTTGAGGTCAAAGGTTAAACTAGGCTGCTGACACAGTTTCTGTGCCATTTTTCAGTGTAAGAAAAAAAAAGGAAGTTATTTGTAGAATGAGACAGATCGTGAGAGGCACAGACTGGGCATTCCTCTTCTAACCACAGCGTGTGTGTCCTCATCCAAGTCATCTAATCAAGGCACCAAATACAGAGTGTGTGTTTGGAGGTCATTGTTAAGCACAGGGGGATGATAAGTGTTCTGACTGAATGTCTCATTGTGTACGGATGCTTATGTTGAGCGATGCGGCCAACAAACATGCAGTCTGTCAGACAGCCAACAACATCCCTGTAGTTGTAACGCCTTAGCGTGTGGATTAGAGCGTGAAAGAGAGAAGGAAAAGAGAAAACTTTAGATAGTTAGATGTTTTTGTGTTTGTGCATGTAAGCGCAAGATTGTGTGCGAGTGTTTGTGGTTGAGTCCTGACGCCCCGTTGTGGTGTGTTAATCACAGTGTGCATGACTGTCTGTAAGCCTACGCGTCTGTCCGGTTAACTTAAACACAGAGGAGGATGCACACACGAGCGCTGCGCTTGACATACCCCGACCCTGATTTATGGCTCGGCTGCTATACGATGCTATAAAAATGTTTGGAGTGTTGCACTGACTGCGTTGTAATAAAACATCCGTGTTTAAGCATCCTGTCTGGTCTGTTTCAGCTACATGCTGAATAAAACCCCTGTTTCTTATAAATTCCACAACACACAAATTTAGCACCAGGATAGGTGAATTTGTTTGTGCTTGTCTGTTTTAAAAAGCAGTTTTACTTGCACTGTGTGTATATACTTAAGCAGTGAAGAATAGTGTTTATTGCAATATCTGTGCAACACATATTGTACATGTCTGACTACGTATGCACCTTCTTAAAGGGATAGTTCATTAGTTTACTCACCCTCAGCTCTCTAGAAGGAAATCTATTAGGGATAGTGATCATTAATCACTAATGCAATTCCAAGGAAAAGGCACGAAAGGGCAGAATAAAAACAGAATAAATCATATATCATTACTTTTATTTATCTCTTGACTTGTCCTTGTTGTTTTCAGCACACCTTTTGTCTTGTAAACCTATATAAACATTGACTTAAACTCTCAAGTGCTGTTGAATAAAGAAACTGACTTAAGAAAGAACGGTTTGTGTCCATACAATGAAACAGTATTGGACCCCATTGACTTTCATTGTATGGACATTTTTTACAAGATTTTTTGGTGTTTGACATAAGAAAGAAAGTCATGCGTGAATTATTCCTTTTGGTGTGTGTGTGTTTCATCCTGGACCATAACAACCACACATATGAGTGGTTTATTGGTGCTTGATCAATATGACTGATTGTTAAACTTTACATTGGTAAAATAGTTCACCCAAAAATGACAATTATGCAATCATTTAATCACCCTCAATAACCTTAATCACCCTTTCTTCTGTGGAACACAAAAGAAGATGTTTTGAAGAATGTTGCAACTGTTTTTGTCCATACAATAAAAGACAGTGATGTCCAAACCAACATTAGAGCCCAATGACTTTTATTATATGCACAAAAAACACAGACATATTTTAAAAGATCATTTTTGATCATGACAGGAGTTTCATTTTTGGGTGAACTATCCCTTTAAGTGTGCATTTCATCACCACAAACACTGTGGACAACCAATTTTCTAATCAATGGTTGATCAATATGAGTTTTTCAGTGACAGATTGTTAAACCTTATATTTAGTCTTCGACATCCTTGGTTTCAGCATCACATTCAACCTTGGCACTTCTGTGAATGTGAGTGTGTTTTTGGTAAGTCTCCATAAGGGCACTGCAAGAGTAATTAGGCTCAGTTGTTTTTACACGTGTGACTGTGTGTGCAAGCATGAGCGAGGGTCGTACCATCAGAGCAGGAGTCATCGCTGCTGACGCTCAGTCTTTCCGCATTGCCCTGGACATATTTGTTGTAGAGTTTGATCCTAAGGGCCCAACTCAAATCAGGCTGCCTAACTGTGTTCTTCAGCCGCCGTCGAGCATTGGCAAACCAGTTAGACACCTGAGAAAAGAGGGAGGGTGTTGGAATGGTACTGAGGAAAGAATGACCAATAAATAAAAGGAATTATGAATGTTCATAAAAGACACAAAATATGTTTATTATTGATTCAGTTTTTCTCTACTACTGTCTTCCATACATAGACGTGTGTGTTTGGACTAAAAGCTCCATATACTGCTTTATTTATTGGGAAACTATGAAAACTATTAAAAATAGCAGGCTGATGCCACACGCAGATATCCGAGGAACACTGTGAATGTAACATCACATTAAGTCTTCTTCAACTGAGACGATGACGACCTGGGTGCTTATTCTGGCCTCTGCCACTCTCACCTAATAATATTCCTTTTCCTCTGCCCAACGTCTGTCTTTTTGCAATAAAAACAATATTTAACCCAGCCTTCTCCATTTCACAGAGACCAGAGACCATTAGATGTTATACTAGGAAAACTTTTCATGCCCGATACACTTCAAGCCACTTATGACAGGCATTGTGCTTTAAAAATGTTATCCAAGCTCTGAGTTTCTTGACCTCTGCTTTATATAAAGTTCTCAAAGAGCAAAAGCCATATTTTTCACTTTAAGCAGGTCAATGGAGGCCAGTTTTTGAGTGAGGCATTGAGTATCATAGGACGTGGTAGCAAAGTACTCTAGCAATGAGAAAAGTTCAGGTGTATTCCAAAGTCTAGAGATGTTCAAGATTTATTCAGTCATGTAAGATTATTTATTCACTGAAACTGAGCACAGGTTCTGGGTTTGTAAGTCTTTTTTCCCCATATTGCAGTGCTGTCTGCTCACATTTTTTAACAAATGGGTCCTTTTCATGAATATTAGAACCAGATTAAATTTGTAGGGTCATCCAGAATATCATCTTCATGCTGGGCCAATTCTTAACAAATTTAGAGAACATGTTTATGTCTTCACGTATATACAGAGACACAGACTGAGACAGATATGTACACACAAACTGACACTCAGCACGGACTGGAAAACACATATGTGAAGAGTTAAACACAGGCCAGAATGTCTCTGAATTTTAATATATATATATATATATATATATATATATATTGGTTAAACAATAAAAAAGAAAACCTTCACTAGAGTAAACCTGAGTTGGTTGCAACTTGTGTTTGGAATGAACACCTGCATTTTCATCTCAATGTAAAAGAAAACTGTCATTTTAATAATCCTTCTGTCAAGAACTAGTAGCTCTTGGTAGCACGTGTATGGAAAAGTTGTGGAAAATGATCTTACTCACCTGCACAAGTGTCATTTGTGAGCCAAGCGCAAGAAGGATTTTCTCTGTTTTAGTGGGGTACGGATTGTCCCGGTGTTTGTAGAGCCACTGTTTTAAAGGCCTGGCCATGTCTTGCAGAGCTTGCCGTTTATGCCGTACCTTTCCTGGGTTCTGACGAGACCTGTGGAGAAAAACAAGCCGACACAAGCCACATAAATCTCATGACAATTACACAAGACTTCAGAATGGGCACTTATGAGGAGAAATTCCATAGGATTGATTTATTACATATTTTCCACAGTGAGAAAAGGATTTTTAATTCTTTGGGGGCATTCTTGCTGCCTTCTGTTTTATTGCTAAGAAATGTCAGGAAAATAATATATTGAAGAATTAACAGAATAAATTAAATGTTTATTATTATTATTATTTTGATTGTCAATATGAAATAACAACCACCTTCTTGTAAAAGTGATATTCAATGAGCAGACCAATGACCTCAAGGTAAATGTTTAGAACTTTTTGTTGAAAATTGAAATTTAAAATACAAGCAATGTTTAAAAGAAAGCATCTAAAAATGTTATGTTCAATTTTAAGAGATTACGTAAGGGTTAAACATTCTTACATGAGAGCCTAATTAATACTCATGCTCTGTAAAACCAGCATCATGCTATAATTAACTCTCCCAGTGAGGGTTTTTCATTCAAAATCAGTTCACAGTCCGGCTGCAAAAAACAATAATGGTGCACTGAAATAGCTGCATGTAATCCAGCATCTGCACAATGACACATGTGCTGTATTCCTCTAGTCTTCTAGGGACTGGAATCGTTTGAAAATAAAAATAAAAATTCAAATCTGCAGAATAAAAATGTGTACAAAGTCTAACAGTCACTTTTGTTCTCAATTAATGTTTAGTATCACACTTTTTAAAATTTAATGGTTCCTCTTTCATGAGGAACCCAATACAGGTTCTTCAGATCAACGCATTGGTTTCAGTAGGCGAGAGAGAGAGAGAGAGAGAGAGAGAAAAAAAAATAAGTTATTTGTAAAACTTTAAAATGCTCTCCTGTAGCAAGTCAGTTTTTCTTCTAATTGGAACCTTTATTTTCAAGAGAGAACAGAAGCTGGTTATTTAAACCTGTAGATGTCAGTATGGCGCTGTTATATCACCTTGTTATCTTCCAAAAACCTGACTACACATTTAACATATTTTCCCCAACGCTCCGAGGTTCATGTTCAGCAAATATTTTCCTTGTAACCCAGAACTGTATTAACAACCTAAAGAAGTTTCTTTCCCTGCCTGTTCTCGATATCGGCGACACACACCTCTGTATTTATATTAATAATTTTCATTAGCAGTGATATTCCCCTTGAGGCCAGCAGCGCGGCTATAGTGTTATCCTATTGGCTCCGCTTACACGCGCAAACGGGCCTTCAGTAAGCGCGAGCCAGACGCACCCGCAGCGGAGGATGTTTGCACAAGCTTTTCACAAGACATCACTTTTAGGTTCGGTGTTGCTGTGTATCGCAGTCGTATAATGAAGCACTGTGTTGTCTGCAAATAGAAAACAGGTTGGGGTAAACAGCTTGGGGCGGCGAGGCTGAACGCGCTGGGTTCGGAGGGCAAATAAGGGATGACATGGTTTCTTCTTGCGCCCTCACTACAAAAATATTCGTGATTGACTGGACCACACATAGAGTTGAAGGAAATGTTTATTTATTAGAAACAGGCCTGGACGTGTTTTAAATTTGCTACCGAACACGAATGACCTCATGTACCCCAACGACAAGCCCCTGCTAATTCAGCACCATCGACAGCGACTTAATTGAATTGTGAATATTAATTTCCTGCAATTCTCTTTTTGAAACCTCAACGTATCCTAGATAAGAAGAAGGCGAGCAGGCTGTAAATTCAAACCATATGCTCTCTAACCACAACTGAGCGCAAATCTATGGAAAGCAAACACAAAGACTATGAAAAGTCAAACAGTTGGATGTGCCACTGCTTTTCACCGTTGGCTCTAAAACCGAACAACTTGATGTTTATCTTTAATAAGGTTCTCTGTGCTGTCACGCGGTTGAAAGCATTAACAGCGTTAAAAATGACCACAGATGACTTAAACAGGCTATCATTATATTCGGGTTTTTTGTTTTTTTTCTTGCTAAGTATCTTACCAGAATAATTAGGCTGATCATTCCGTCTTGAAAAATAAATGATGTGCAAAGCAGTTATCATCCACTGTGAAAGAATGCAACCTTTAAAACTTGCGGTGCTAATGTGACAATCTGCAGTGATAAATACGTTCTATTTTTAGACCATTTCGAATATTAAGAAAATCGAGTGAAATTGATGGAAACAAATAGGCTATTTCACTTAATGAAACATGATGAAAATATTTTACAGTGCATCCGCTTCATTTTTGGAGTATTGTTAATGGATTTTTTTTAAAAAGTAGGCAACACGTCCACGAACCTGCAGTAGGCTACATTTTATAAAAGACACTGAAGTTAGTGACATACCCGGATCTCCTGTGCCGGATAGCTGAGCTGTCTTTGATGACTGGGCTGCTGGCGAGCAGGTCCGGATGCTGTCCATCTATCACCTCTAAATAATTTCGACTGCTTCTTTCCACCTCATTCGCCTTCTCTTCGAATAAAACCTGGCTGCTTAACTTATTAAACACAATTGTGTTCATCTTTGGTATATTAGTCCTTCTTTCCCCCTGTGTCCGCTGAAAGCGCCCTGGCCGCCGCGGGGATGTCCTACTCAACGGAGCCGCTGCGCCTTGTCAAAATCCTGTGAGACAGAAAAAGATGACATTTATGTTCACTATCACTATCGGTGATTTCCCCACAGACATACATTTCAGACAAACTTCATTTTCTGTAGATAAAAACTGTTTTAATATTAATGTAGCCTAAAAACGCCAAAAGATGATCACCTCAGTCAAAACAAAACACTCAGATCTGATCAAGCGCAAGTCTGAGACAGGCGCGGGTGAGGAATATTTGACGGAACGGATGACTCTGACATGTTTTAAACTTCTGCAGAGTGTATTTATGCAAACTTGCATAACATTAGAAGTATTCAGAATGAATGATGCCTGTTTGACACAAGGAGGTCTATAATCCCGCGTTGACCGGTAAGTAACACACAAATAGCTTATTTCATACGACTAGAACAGAACGTGTGTCATAAAATATTTGTTTATCATCTAGCCTACTTCATCTGATGTGATTAATTAATTTTATTATTTTTTTAAAGAACTTTTTATCTATTTTTTACATCCCTATGGAGAGAGAAACCGATTTATGAGAGAAAAGTTAACATTTGGGGACCTTCTATGCCATCCACAGTGCGCGATGGAAATGAACCAAAAAACTGTATGACATCCCTGTCATAGTTCAATGAATGTGACGCGACACGACTCACTTAGTGAAAGCATTTAGAAGTCAGAAGTGAAAACACTAGTAAAACATGAACCTACCTGAACGTAACCCCTTCTGCGTCTTTCTGTAAAGTGTAATCCAGTTTCCAGTTTCCCATTCCCCTCTCACATGTTCTCCGCTCTAAGATCCTGTGCGCAAACCACACGAACCGCTTTCGCCTCTGTGCTTTATTCAAGCGCGCCCGGAAACATGAATACACGACTCGTCTCGTGTTTCCCAGCTAAGCGGATCAGACGGCGAACATACAGTGATTGTTTTATGCCGGTTCCGCCGCCCTGCAGGGGGAGGCTACCGGGAGACATCCAGCGCAACAGTGTATTCCCTTGTGTGGGTTCACGTCTGGAACGCGTCCATCAGCCGACTGCATGAGAGTTGGATAAAGTTACTAAAATCAGCCAGAGCTGGTGTGATTGGACGCAGTTTATCAGAAGCAGCTTCACCTGAGTCTGATGTGCAAAACAGTCACAATTTTGACGCGAGACAAATTAATGGATAAATTGCAGTCGAGTAGAGAAATAAGCCATTTATATTTAGGCGTGGGGAGAAGAGATTAATAGACTACTAATGTTCAGAAACACGAAATTAAAGAAGTGTTGTAACGGATTTGTTTTTCTTTTTTGTCTGTAACTTAGTGTTAGGTTATACTTATTAGATATTTGACAAATTAGCTTATAAATCCACTACTTAGACTACATAAAATAGGTAGCCTAAATTGATGTCAAGTAGGTTAGGCCTACATAAAATACGTTTTTGCTATGGGCACATATGTGCATCCCTTGATATCGTGATTCATTATCGTTAAAATGCACGTTCTGACTATCTTAAAGTAATCTAATTTGTATTTCATATCAGACATCATATCAAATCCCATGCTGTCGTTAAATAATATAGGCTATTTGGTTTCATTCCCTGTAATAACGAGAGACCTTGCGGAAGTCTGGGTTCCTCTCGTTCACCAAAAACGCTTACCGCTCTAGGACAGAAAATCCCTCGAGACCTCATTTTTATTGTCTTAACATTTTGAGAGCGGAATCACTTCATTGAACAACCTAATTCTTTCCCAAACATGGTTACCGAGGTCTACAATTACTTCTATTCCAGTTCGCTTAAGAACCTCTATAAACCAATATATAAACAAATTAATTATATCAACGCCATGTGCGATGCTTTATCGGGAGACTTAGCGTGCTGAGGAAACGCTGCTCGCGTGAGTTCCCTCGCGAGCATCGATGTGATTCTGGTACCCTCTCATTTTCCCAAATTACACGACTTACACGTCGCATTGAATGCCATTGACTGTGTCTTTCGGGTTTATCCAGGGTAGTGTTTGGAGGTGAAGTGACTAAACTCGGAGGCACATGTGCGCTCCTTACGCCCCGTATAATTGGCGCGTTCCTTTTATTTGGGTGTATTTTTACCTATTTAATGAACAAACACTCCCGGGGATCAGCAGAGTGACTCACTCCCCTCGTGAATGCAGTTCGTGGAGAGAAAAAGACAGTGCTGCTCGACCACTAACGACCACTGAAACGATGTCTTTTCTCTTACTGTCTCTTGTCTACCAGGGGTTTACCACATGTGGGTGCCCACAGGTTTACTCTAACAGTGGCATCTCCAGGGTAACCACATGCCCCTGGGCAGGTAGTCACATCACTTTGTGGTGTACTTCATTTTGTGGGATGCCCACTGCTGTGGTGTGGTCAAAGGGAGAGATAATGTGCGCTGTGAAGCCTTGCAGAAAGTGTAATGACCCTTAAATGCACTTCACCAGTGAACTACCCTGGTGTTTTGGGTGTCTGCCAGACCAAGTGTCTTATTTAAGATCTAGTCAGGCTTATTTGTAGTTTCGACCAAGCTGTCACAAAGCAGATCCATGGGTCGTCAGTGGGCAAGGAAAAACTCGGAGAGAACCAAAGACCTGCTGGTGGTATCACTAAATACCTATAATTTGACAGTACACTTAAAAACAAAGAGTTTTCATTGGCATTTATGGTTCTATGAACACCCTTTAACATTGCACAAAACATTCTATTTATAGAAAATAGGTTCTGGATTAAAATGTTGAAAAGAATGATTCTTTTAAGAACTGTTCATTGTAAGGTTCTTTGCGGAACCCAAAATTGTTATTCTACGGCATCACTGTGAAAACCTCCTTATGGAACCTTTATTTTCAAGTTAAAGATGCAGGTTGGCTTGCAAAGAGAAAATCTGACAGAAAATCTTTTACTGAACCCGTGAGCAATGAACCCAAGTGTTCTTCATTACTATTTTATTTCCTCTTCTGCTGGGGCAACATACTTGTGTTTTATTCGCTGAGTTGCCGCAACAGCATCTGCATAAAAAAACAATTAAGTGTTTATGAAGAACTAACCCAAACCCCACGTTCAACACACAAGTTTGATGACAAACCAAGATGTTTTATTCAACTAAATGCCACACCGCTAGAGCTTTCAGGATGTTTTAGGGCTAGACGAGATCCAACCATGTTTCTCACAGTTTCCAACATGGCGAACCAAGTAGTAATGGAACTGGGCTAAATTAAACGCAGGTAGTTCTTTTGCCGTATAGTTGTAATTTCCTGACATTACCTCGATGTCAACATGTCCTCTCATTAAAAGCTCAAATCCCTTTTGTGCTACCATTAATACAGTCTGTCCCTCATTTAAACCAACATTTTCACACTGGCCTTGAGTTGAGCAGCCACTGAAGGTTGTGCTGTTGGGGCCACTTAAAGAAATAAGCCACAGACAAGATTTGTTAAAATCATTGGGCCTTGTGGAAAATATAAACCGTTCAACAATTACACCCATTAGAGATTGTTAAAAGTGATTCAATCAGTGTTTTTCAAATTACCTTGAACATTTAGAGCACAAGTCAAAGTATGTGTACTCGCAGCAGCCTTTCCACACATACTTAAGGCCATTACGGTGTCCAGTCTGAATGGCATTAGCGTCTTTCAAGCTGGCAAACGCAATGTCTTGAAGAATAATTGTGTGTTGAGCTGTTGGTTCATTTTTTTCCCACCTCGCCTTTCTTTCTTAAGCTGCGTTTTTCTTTTAAAGACGGTTTCCTAAAATACATCAATGCCTGTGAAGTATGCGTGTCGTGTTTTGTTTAGTAATCTACTGGGTCGCCTGGCTCTGTGTTTTGGCATGCTGTTATCTTTTCAGGTTGCACTGTTTTCAGAGTTAATACTGTTCCTTTTTTGAAGTGGCTGCTTATTCGTGCGGTTGGTGTATTGAGGTTGGACGCCGTGACCTCATATTAAGAATCCTGTGTGCACGCTGACAGCGCATGGGTTTATTTTAGATTTCAGGAGAACAAAGGAACTTCAATATAACATTACATGGAGCACATTTAGACATGCTGCCATTATGTGATTTACAGATAGCATTATAAGCAACTAGCAGCAGTACATCAAATACGTAAAAACCATAAAAGATTGTGGCACATGAGGATGATTGGCAGCAGTTTGATATATCTGGTCCGATCAGTTACCACCACCTTCTCCTGCTGTGTAAAAATCCAAAGCAAAAAGCTCCCATTACACAGTCTCGAACACACTATATGAGCAGAAAAAAAAATCTGATAATCATCAGCAGTTGGCCTGCCGCTGTACTCCCTCTGTCTGTCTTTTTCCGTCTCGGTCTCAACCTCCTCTCTCTTTCTCTCACCCATGTTGGGTGCTGAGAGTTTGATGAACACATCCTGATGAAAATTCAAGGATAATATCATTCTTGGTCCAGAGCCACAAGCCTCCCAGGCAGGTTTAGAACCCAGAAAGGGGAAGGTCTGTGCTGCTCTAGACCTTCTATATGTCCAAGTGTTTGATGTGTGTGTGTGGGAGGTAGGTAATGTATACTTAGTAGGCTATATACACTTATATCAGGTTACTTTCATATTGTCATATCAGACTCATTAACTAGCATCATTTTTCTATAATAATATAATATAATATAATACATTCTGCAAGTTGCATTGTTACAGCAGTAAGATAAGTTACACAGGTAACTGTCTTTATGAATGAGTCATTGAATTGTTCACTCGAATGATTTGTTTAAAACATTTTGAGTAGGTAGGCTACTTCTTTTGAATGTTATCTTTCGTCTGTTACAAAAAGGTATGTTGTGTATAGTATGAATTTAATTCAAATGTACTTCATTTGCAGGGGTGCACATAAGTGGTACGCATGTGCGCATGCATGACCAAAATAAAAAGTGCGCTGTACAAATAAGTTCAGAACGCTCATTGCGACATGGTTGACAGCTGTTAATGCACAATTACTATTTAATACTCCTTTTTTATTTTAAAATATAATAATATTACAATTTATTATTTTGTTTATTTTATATTTTTTTTAAAAACTAAATAAATAAATAAAGTGCAATAATATTATTGTCATGTGTCTGCCTGTCTGAGTTCCCGTCTGTCCTTATTTGGTTTAGTTCCGTTCCTTGTTAGTTAATTATCGTTTCATTGTCCCCACCTGAGTTTAATTACGTTGTTTGCTCTTTTGTTCTCTCTCCTTTAAAAGTCCTCAGTTCTCCCTTTGTGTTTGGACGTTCTTAAGTTAATAAAGTGGGAATGGTGTGTTGAAGCCGTTTCGTTCTCCTGCCTTTCATTTATAGTCATTTATATTTACTACAACCACGCAACCCGTAACAATTATCACTATTATCATTATTGTTTTATAGTTATATTTAATGGGTCACACTATGTGCAGTGTGAGGACCAAACCAAATCTCCAGGTTCTCTTATGGCACCCCAGTTATGTGCACCCCTGTGTCATGCGACCTACAGCATCAGTCATTTTACTTTACTGCTGTTCACAAATCCTCTCCCATGGCCTCATGTGTCCATTTTCTGCACACTTCAGAATCCCACCAAGTATTTGTGAATATTGTGAATTTGGACATAGTACTCATTTCACATATTGTTTTTCACCTACTACAGTAGGGAAGTACGCATATTCAGATGCAGCCACTGACTACATGAATGAATCACTCATTTAAACGATTTGTTGAAAGACATATTTCCTTTAGGAGCAATCTGAAGCTTCTGCCGGCTTTGTTGCTTCAGCAAAAGGCAACACTAAGGCAAAAGCAGGAACATCACACTCTCTGAGTGGGTACTTCTTTTGAATAAGTAATTACTCAACGACTGTTAAAAAACTTTCTATAGTTTGAATGTTTGTAGAATGAATGTAATCCAGACATACTTAATTTGTCATGTTACCTACATCAGTTGAGTCACTTCACAAATCCTCTCTCATTGCCTCAGGGGATAATAAAGTGTTCATTGGATGCACGCTCCAGAATCTCGTCAGAAATTACAAGTGATTCAGGGACTTTTTGCCTATATGAATACTGTGAATTCGGACATGCTACTCTTTTCACATACTGTTTTTTCGTCTACTATATAGTAGGGAAGTATGCATACTTGGATGCAGCCAAAGTCTTTATAAATAAGTAACTGAATCATTCAGTTTGGGCGAATGCAGAAATTATTAATATTCATAAGCCCAACAGTCTCCATTGCATTATGGAGCAACTGACCCTTTTGCAGGGAGCTTGACTGACAGGCGATCTAACCAATCATAACGACAAATCCGCCATTTTGTCCAACAAGCAAATCAGACAGGAGAGTAGATAAGCTTTGGTGAACTTAAACTTGAAAAATTGTGTGTATTGAAATCTTTCCGTGTTTGAAATAATGTCGTCACGTTGTCAGTGTCGCAAATAATCGCATCCAAAATAAAAGTTTTTGTTTACATAGTATGTGTATACTGTGTATATTTGTTATGTATAAATAATTAAGCACACAGAGTGTATATTTTGAAAATATTTACATGTAAATATACATGTATATATTTATATTCATAAAATTTATTATATATAAATATATATAAAAGTAAAATTTTTCTTAAATATATACATGCATGGGTGTGTATTTATATATACATAAACATACACAGTATACACATGCTATGTAAACAAAAACTTTATTTTGGTGCATACATATATACATATATATATATATATATATATATATATATATATATATACACACACATATACATATATATATATATATATACACTGTAAAAAGTCAAGCATTTTCAACTAATTATTTATTAACTCGTTCCACAGAAATGTTATGTTCAGTCAATTTCTGACTTCAAAGTGTTATCTGGATTGTTATTTTTTTGTTGGCTCAACCTTTAGTGAACTAGTTTTATAGTCCATTCAACTAAAATGTTTTAATTGGTCAAACGTTTAGAAGACTACATTTAGAAGTTACATCAATTAAAATTGAACTGTTTACTCCATGTGTTTTATGAGTTACCTCAACTAAGATTTATTATTTGGGCATCATAACAAATTGCTGGGGAACTACATAAACATTTTTATAGTTTAACACAATTATTCAAAATGATTAACTGGTGTTTATCAATCACTAAAAACACACATAATAGCCTTTATTTAATAACAATCTCCATTTATAACATTTTTCATACAAATTAAACATACAGGAATGAAGAAAAAAGACACCTACATCTTGGATGGCCTGAGTGTCAGTAAATTAACAGCAAATTAATTAATAAAAGCTTTACAGAGTCAAAGAGGAAAATAGTTTGTCAATAATGCAAGAGGACAATAGACCCTTTTTGCGCCAACGTCACGATTACGTCACAGCGCTAGCTGGAGGCAAAACAAAAGGAAAACTGGAGGCGGCCCATTCAAACCAGTGCAGATTCGGCTACACAAGGAGCTTAAAATATAATCTTCTTGTGATGTTGGATGCAAGAATCGACATAGTACAGGCTCCAATCTGAAATTTTAACGCATACCTGCTGCCACTCCCAGACAAAAAACCGACGACAGCCGTGTTTAAACGAGATAAAACGAGCGGACTTGACAGAAACGATCGTCAAAAATGCTCGCGTTTGCAGCACACACTTCTTATCAGAAAAGGTTAAATAAAGTATTGTCTTTTGTTGTTATGGATTATGGTTTGTGTTACGTGTCTAAAGATTTCTTATGCATCTCACAACTACGAAATAATGTCTGTGTACATGTGTGTAAAACAACAAACTGACGATTTATATGCTTAATCATCTGTAATATACATTGTTGTGATTGATAGTGGCTGGACTTTCTAAGAACTTAACAAGAAAGAATAATCAAATACAGAAAGTTCAAAATTAATTTCTGGAATTTTTATTTCTAGAAACTATTCACATCTTCCTTTAAACGTACTGTATGTAAAGTATTGTAAACTTAACTTACATAATTTACAGGATGTATATATACATTATATACTTTAAAATAACTATTTGGCCATGATAAATACATCTTCAAATAATATAGGCCTATCCATCACATTGAATGTTTAACTTACTTTTTGTATTTTGGCCCAGTTCACTCTCACGTCTCAACATTAGCTGTAAAAATAGTTGCCAGCTGAAACTGAAATATATGTACATCTTCATGACTAGATAGACACAGGTGAGTTTCTCTTTACTACTCGTTAGGTTTCTCTAATGTTATATGCGACTCGAGTTACTCAATCGGAGGTAATCCTGTCAGATCGTCCATCCATGAGCATAGGGTCGGCCAATCTGATTTTGTCCGTTAAAGTTAACTTATTTAAATAACAATCGCCTAGTCCTGCACAGTGAGTGACTTTACATATGCAGGTAAAATCGCCTTTTCTACAGCCATTGTTAAAAAAACAAGGTAACTAACTTCATAGCTAGCGTTAGTGAAGCGGTCAGTGGAATCTTTCTGCCTCCACCTAAGCCCCGCCCACAGAAAAACGTCACAATGTTTACTAACAGAAAAAGGGTCTATAACAAGTCATTTTTCCAGTTAAAGTCAGTTCATTGGTGATTCAGTGTTGACATCATCCAGTTCAGCTGCTCTCTTCCAATAATGTCTGTGCAATCAGCCAAGCGTCCCCAAATAAGAAAGCCAAAAGGCGACAGCGGCAAGGACCCAAAACTCCATCGGTGACAGAATGGAGAAAAAACCTTGGGAGGAACCAGTCTCAGTCGGGGACAGTTCTCCTCTGGCCAGACAAAACCAGCATGGCGTGGTTTAATTCTAGGCTGCAACACAGGTCAGATTGAGCAGAGGACTTGTCTGGTTCTCGTAGTCTTGTCTTTTCACGAAAGCGTATTATTTGCACGTGTTTTTAAGCCTTGCCAATTTAAACATTCGAAAGAGTTTAAAGCATTCAAACAAGACTCGGAAAAACTCAACTGAGTACGGTGCGCACGCAGCCAGCAGATAGCAACACTGAACTGAGCTCTCTTTCGAGTCCTCCTGCACCTGAACGAACAAATACAAAAATCGCGGTTTAAACATGCAAACAGAAAAAGATGTGAAAGAGCCCAATTCAGCACTCGGACACGGTGTTTTGTGCGCACAGGGCGCACGCAGAGACGCATCTCAAAGCGCTTGAACACCAAATTTGCCTCTTGTTGCTCTTGTACCGACCGACAAATACATACAAAATTATCTCAAGATACCCGTCTTGGAGAGTATCCTTGAAAAAACTGTCGGTTATGTCTTAAGTGAAAGTAAACAGTGTAGAAAGAAATCGGATGTGTATCATTATAATGGATGCATTGTCTCTTAAAGTGTCCTTAATGTTAATCCAAGAAAATGAAAGAAAGAAAATCACTCACTGCTCGACTGAATTACTTTGTAGTTTTAACAAGAATTAATCCACAGTCAAACCAAAAATTATTCAGACACAGATATACTTTTTACTAGTGGGTGCAGGACACTAGTTCATTTTTGTAAGTGAGCATAGCAAAATAAAGTAAACTGTGACATATTATACCCCAAAATTCTTCATACAGTGGACTACTAAAATTTGGGACCAAAAGTTATTTAAACACTTTGACTTGACCATGTTTTGCTTACGTGTTTTTTCTTTAATTGCTAATGACCTTTTTACACCACAGACTGAACATAATTAAGTATTGCTTGGTAATTGGTCAACAAAGTATTGATAATTGTGTAAATATTGTCATACTAACAGTTGTCTGAATTTTTGGTTGCATTACATACCTTTCTATCAAAGTTATCTGACATTATCAAGATGAATTCTTGTCATATTTTATTACCATTTTCTAAACTATAGCAAATAAACTGTGATAATGTGAGAAATGTTGAAGGTGTCTGAATAAATTTTTGTTTGACTATATTTAATTTTTACAGTGAAGACTATGCAGTGCTATTTTACATTTGATTATTCGGTTTCTGTACCTGGATAGCAAAATATATCTTATAAAAGAGAGAAAGACCTCTTCATATCTTTTCACATCATGGAAACACAAAAAAAATATCATACAACACGCCAAAATTAGCTAAAATTCATTATAGTAACATAGCTTTTGATATTAAGTGTTTTATGGATTAAACAAGGTGAAAGACCACATTTCCTTCACTTAAATTTCTCTCAGACATATCTTACAACGCTTATTCGATTTTCATACATGTTGTACTTTTGTGTATAAATATATACATTTTAAATAAAAGATTTACACCTTTTAAATATACGTTTTGATAAATTCAGTCTAACGTTAAGTACAAATATTTATTCAATGCCACTTACCTGACACCTGAACTTGACACTTTTCTTCGGATATACAACTCATAAAACACTTTCTAAATGTCCACTCAAAAAAAAATTGAATATGTTGCATGTTTTTCTCGGTACATTTAGTCTAAAAAATAAACCATTTATTTAGTGCAACTTACCTGACGCGTGAACTTGACAAGATGGCGGCGCCGTTTCTCCCGCAAAGTCACTCAGGTGGAACGATCTCAGTGTTGGCTGGATTTGTTTTTATTAGTTAAGTCAACATTTAGCATTCTGAATATTGACTGGATTTGAAAATAACCATTCATTTAATGTTTTTAAAATATATTTGTGTAGACTTAATATAATGTCTTCTCAACTAAGCCCAAGCAATAAAATTAGTTCAACTTAAATATTTTTGCCCTTCCAGCATTTTGTTAATTGTATTTTTTACAGTGTATATACACACACACACACACACACGAAAATTATAGGTTAATGCTGTTAAACAGATTAAAACTATTTGCAACTCGGTAACATTTAACAAGTTTTTAATCTCTGACCTTTTATTGTTAGCACTGACCATGAACACAGTAATCTCTAGTGCTCAACCACACTTAGTTCTAATTGTAAAAGTTCATAAAAATGCCTGAATAGGCCTAATGCTTAAGTTCTTTAAAACTGCTTTATTTTGAAGAGAGGCTGATGAGATTTATCACCCCCTACCCCCATTTTAGATAATTCCTATGCCCCCGGTTGATACTACAGGTGATTTTTCCTATTGTAATAAATCGGTGAACTCCATAAAGTATGTAACCATAAGCATAGCCTGTCAGCACCAATGCAGTCTTTATTAAAGTCATTGAGCTCTTTATAGGGGACAGGTCTGAAAGCCGACCCAGACACTGTGGTATTTGCACACTCATTTCTCTGTTTATTTATTGTTAGGCCAGCTAGTTATTTACACTTTATGGATGGGAACGTCAGAATTCATTTGAGGCAGTTAAACCATTTAAAAGAGAAAAAAAGACAGAGGGAGGGAACTGGAGCAATAAGGAGGGAGTGAGCGAGCAAACCAAAACCATCTAGTTATGCAAAGGCATTACAAGACATATTTAACCTTTGAGAGCGTATTACATTTTGAGGGTTTGTGACCACAAAAGAACAGAAACCTAACACTTTGTTGCAACATACTGAGCAAACTAGTATGCATATGTGTGTGAGAAACCCAAAAAATCTCTAAAAAGCTAGTGAATTGTGCATGCGGAACTTTGGTCTGTGTTAAGTGAGCATGAACTTCCAGTGTATTCTAACGGCCGTGATGCTCTGCTCCCGATTTGGCTTTATATTAAAACACAGCCTTCTTGTCCTCTTGAGGCAAGGCAAAGCCACTTCTGATATTTGGAAGAAAATTTTACTAGTCATTAGTTTCTTTATGAAATATTCTATCCCACTGCCTAGGGAGCTGCGGGAACCCTCCACTTCAAACAGACGCGTTTCATTTTCACAAAAAGCAGCACATGCGCACGCACTTGCATTTCATCGCTCCATCCCACCACGACCTTAAGTAAACACACTGAATTATGATTTTACACAAATGAGACTGTATTCGAGACTGTATTCAATGTAATTCAATCAAAATCTAATAAGGAAACGGTTCCTGGTTGTTGTGATGAGGTCAGATTTCTCGGTGAGGGCAGAGATGGAGGTTTAGGTGAAGCACTTCTCAGCGTATTTCCCTCCCCACTGACTTCCAAATATTAAGGGTTGAACTGGTGTGTGTGTGTGTCTGTGTGATGACAAAACCCCTCATTAGCCCCTTTGAAAAATATCCTTGATCAAATAACAGATCCAGAAGACGTTTGCAAAAGACGCATGTTCAAATGCATTGAGATAATTTTTTTCTCTCATTTAAGATCTCAGGTAGCGATCATCATTTTTAAAAACAAAAGTATGGCTGGATCAGAAGTGAACTGAGGTTTGAACAGGCTGAGGCAGTGCGGTTGAGAACGGTCTGCACTTTTGAGCTGACAGGGCAGGAAGACAGACGCTAGAGCACTAATTCTCATCCCAATGACTTAAACATGTCCTCTGTCCTCAACTCACCATCCCATAAATTCCTGTCCTTCAGTCAAACACGCAACATTTGTTTAATGATCTTAGTTAGGCATGTCCTACTAGTCATCAACCTCAGAGAGAGAAACGGAGAGAGACAAAGATGGATGAAGAGGGGAAGTAAAAAAAGAATGGTAGCGGTTGTAACATCTGCACTGCTTGGGTTTAAAAAAGGCCTTATTTATTTTTGGTGATCAGAGTCGTATACTCAGAAGACAATGATTCTCATTTAGAGTCTCTTGGTTTATAGTCTGTTGAAGTAAACTGCACTTAGCCATACATGATAGACTCAACACAGGAGAATCCAGTATGACAAATACGGAGCCACAGGAAATCAGCTATAATCAAGCTCCATATTGATTCAAACATTCAGTTCCGTTTGTCTCCTACTTCTCATATTTAAATACTGTAGAAAACTGCAAATGTGATTTCTAACATGGTGTGAGCAGAGAATAATAAAACTTAAGCTTTCACTGTAATAATTACTGCAATGTCTTCAGATCCAATTATATGATGTTAAATTATTAGTTGAAGTAAAAACATACATTATTAATGAATTTATTGTCACATTTGGGAATATTGAGAATATTAAAACTATAAGTCTTGCTTTGAATTCAGTCTTCCACATATTCTGTAGTAGAGGCTGTTCTCTGTAGTCCTTAAAAGAAAACACGCTGTACTACAACAGATTACCTAGAATGCACTGATTTTGGTTGATTGGCAAAAGTAATTTTCACAAAAACCTAAAAATGTACATTTAATTACATTTTGGACCCACCACCCCAATGGAAACACTGTGATATATTTTAGCTTTAAAAAGTGTGAAATTCACTAAAAGGCAGCTTTGGGGCACTATTGATTTTGTACCTACAATAATTGCAGGACATATTTATCAAATGCAAAAATATCTTTATTATTATTATTATTATTATAAAATATGTTATTATAATATTATATAAATATATTTCTCAATTCAAATATTTATGTAATAAGATATAATATTGAATATTAATATAATATTATTAATGTATAATATATACACATAGTATTATATTACTGTTATAACAAAAATATTATGTATAATAGTATATTATTATTATACAACTTTCACATTTTGCCTCGCAGAATTGAGAATATCCAACTTTGTGCTTATAAACCATTTAATTTTGTTGCTCAATAGACTACTAACATTCTGTCCTATCTATTCTGATGCTCTGCAAAAGGTAAACTCTGTAATCTATAATGAAAATGATGGATGTGTACCCTTTGAATCTTGTTCACAAATGAGGTTGGAAGCAAACTATGCATCTTCACACATTTAGAATAACAGCCAGGACCACTGAGACAACCCCATGTTGCTTCATGTGGTACTATCTAAATGAACTGATTTGATTTAGTCATAAGAATAAAGGATAGTTGACTCAACCTATCTACAGTAGGGTACACTAACTAAAGTCAAGAATCCGGTTCAGATCAGGTAAAAAAAAATCTCCTTAAGTTAATAACTGCACATTTTCACTTTTTACAGTGCAGCATTGACATTTGAGTCATTATATGACAAATTTCCACTGTTTGTTCCACAAGTTTGCGTAATTGTATCTTTGCTTGTTTTGTTGTTTTGCGTTCATTATATCTGGTAGTGAAAGTACTGGACATTGGATTGATGCCGATAATATAAAACATGATTATTTTTAAGGATTACATTTTATGGGGCTGTCTGAGCAAAAGGCACGCTGCTGCCGTACTGTTGAGGTGGTCTCATTTTCCTCATACTCGCTCCTACTTTTAACAGGCAGAATTAATGAGGACATTGAGAGGAGCCATCACCATATTTTTTCAATAACAAATAATAACGCAAAATACTCCATCTCATCAGGGAGCTGCTGCACGTCAATTATGCACAAAATCATATTTACTCAGTGCAGTGCAGAAGGGACCTGCTACTGCATTGTTCCAAGTTCTCCAAGCATTCTGCCCATTCACGTCACTGTTGATTGAATTTATGAGCAATTTTTCACATTAATGGGACTGTCTTTGTCTGGTTGAAACCATGTGTGTGAGTGTGTTTTGTTGGTTTTATTTCCCCTACATGTTTGTGTATGTGGTCATCATAAGGCCTGAATAACTATTGTGTCTGCAGGCATCTGAGAAAGAGAGAAGAAGAAAATATGGTGAGTGCTTCTGCTTTAATCAGCAAGCAGTCTTCAATTACAGGGTTGCATGAACTTTTTAAACAAAAGTCACATCACCAGATGTGCCTGTTACTCAGAGGTGTGGACAACAGTACCTGCTGCATTCGTGAATGTGTTGTATTCATGGTCGAAACCACTTCAGAGAACGTAAACTGTGGAACATTTGGCATGTACACACACAGGAGAAGAAAGCGTTTATTGTTATTGTTAAATTAGATGCTGCGATGAGGAAATTGAGGGAAAAGGCTGAGACAAGGGTGAGCCAGGGTTGTAGACTCCAACAAATTAATTAATGACATGTTTAGCTTTGGCTAAATGCTTCTTATTATTACAGAGCTGAAGTAAAATATAAATAAACACACATCGGGCATCACAGCTGATCCATTTATACTCGTTGAGTGGGTAAAGTAACTTATTTGTTGCCCACTGCGGGTGAGATCGAAGAGAAGATGCGGTCACTTTTACCCATATTTAGCCTTGTCATTGGCCAGCGCCAGGCGTCGAATGTTGGCCACACAGCTGGCTGCGGCCTCCTGCAGAATCTCATCTGTGGATCCGATCATGATGAGCAGGAGCTGCGAAGAAGAGAGGAACATGTCAGAAACAACATGAAATGATAACGCTGGCCAACATTCTCCTTTCATTAGACAGAACGAAAAGCGCATAGCTACAATAAGAGTCATTCACGAAGGCCTCTTACAGCAGTTCTTTCCTGGGGCTTGAAGGAGACATCTAATCTGTTATTAAGCTATAAATGCAACTGTTTGCACACTGCGGATTTTTGCCAGAGGAGTTTACAGCTCCTGGGGCTGCCAAGGCCCGCTGCCTACTGGATGGCAGCAGCACTGCGTCGGCTCATTAACTCGCATATCGCTGTGTTTAGTTGCGTTGAGAGAGCGAGATAAGAGGTAGAAAGTGAGAATATGGCACAGAATTTATGTGAGTGAGTGTATTACAGGAATTGTGTTTGTTACTGCAATAAATAGGCTGAGTAGTTGTTTAGAAATTCTCCTCTTGTAGAGCCCTGAACATTTGGCCATGTACTAAACCACAGTTTGGCTGCACCCTCCATCAGATCAAAGGTCATATCAGATCCCTCCACTTCAGCCTTGTGTAACCCGCTTCTTTTGATCCGTTCTCTCAACACCAGACTCTAAAAAAGACCACTTTCTGGAACATTCAGACTATATATTAAAAGCTTTTTCTTTTATTGTACAATGAGAGTTGCTTATTATACTGTCACACAAAGTGAACCTAAGGGGTAGAGTTTGTGCCAATGCCACACTGTGGGTAAGTTATAATACAGTTGTCTTTCTGTTGAGGGAGGGAGGGAGGGAGGGAGAGAGAGAGACAGACAGACAGAAAGATTAGTGGTGAGTTGTGTTCCTAAATTTAAATAAACACAAACTGCGGGAAAACACACTGGCACAACGGGCAGTCTAAATCTGCTTGGTATGTGTGTGTCCCTCACTGCAGTACCAATAGGAGGTCATTCATTGAGCTTCATCCAGTTTATGCCAGCACACTTAGGCCAGAAGTTTTACTTTAGCAGGCCATGGTCAAACCAGATTCTCAAAAACCATGGATCTTTTTGTTTCTGAATGCTTAAAGGCAGGATATGAGCATGTTGTCACACATATATTCAAATAAATCACTTATTGAGCATTTCAGAATTTCAAAATTCTAGCCGATATCAATACTATAATTGGTGCTACAACTGCTACAAGTCAAGCAAGCACGAAAGAATCAAATTTGTTTCATATGTGTTTTATTGCACCAGTGTTTACCATATTTGATATGCTCTACGTGTGTGTGTTGATCAATGTTCGTGTGAATAAAATAATAAATTAAATTTGTTAATCATACAAAGTGATGATGTTTCTTCAGAAGTCTTGGACTAAACTGCTCGATTCATTTGGATTATTTCTAATCCAAAATGTCTTTTTGTACTTTTGGAAACGTGACCATTTTGGTTGCACAGACCAAATGGACACATTTGGAAAAAATGACGAGAGAATATATTCCTTGGATTTCTGAAGATGAGCAAAGTCTTATGGGTTTGGAATGACATGAGGGTGAATAAATGATGATAGAATTTTTTTCGGGGTGAGCATTAAATGACAATACCCAATATTTACTGAAATTTTTTAAAAAATATCTCCAATATTGACCGGTAATATAATGTACCAATATAAAGTCCTTTCTAAAACCGTGTCAGTGCTTGTGGATTTGAGATCTATTCATGGCTGAGATGTGTGTCAAGGCTAAATTTGAACTCTTTTCATGTTCTACACACATGCACCAAGTTTATATAGACAACACTAAGCCAAGGCACAGAGAGGTAAGACATTCCCAAAATTCCTTGCTAAAAGTTAAATAGTGAAGAATAAACAGATGGAAAGACTAATATTCTATCTGTAAGCTCCACCGGATTCCTGAACTGAAATGACTTGCACAAAAACAACAGCTTCGATAGCATCTCTCCTCATCTTTATTTGTTAAAATCGCTTCCAGGCTCTTCACATAATTTCAGCAGTCTCTCTCCAGCACATGAATGTATCAGTTATCAAGTTCAGCTGGATTTCCAGATTTGCCGTTTTTAAAATAGATCCCAAAACACCTTGAAGAGACGAACGGATGCAAACACGAGGCTGCAGCAACATGCCAGCACGTTCAGACAAGCTGCTTTTGTGAGCAGTCAGAGGATGCCCGCGACAGGGTCAGCCACCGTTTGCCAGAGCTCATAGAGTGTTATTCAGCCATGGCCAAACAGGGGCTCCTAGGGCCTGGAGCGGAGCCTCAGATAAGCACTGCTCTCTGTCTACCCCTGCCCCTCTCAGCTCTCCCAGCTGGTTCCTGAACAGACTATAATAGTCCACTTGTTAAATACTCCCAAACCTCAGTAACACGATAACTTGCCTCATGTTTGAAAAATGAATCAGAGCCTCTAAGACTTTCTTCTGTCTTATATGCCGCAAGAGCGGGAGGATCCTGACCTCCAGGAAGGTAGAGTGAAAACATGTTTTCCCAGGCTTCTCTTTCAGCACAAGCACATGTACGTAAGTTCTCACACATGTAAGCACGCTTGCACACACGCCATGTCACGCATATAGGTGTTGTGGTGTTAAGTGCAGCAGCGGTAAGCTGCCGTTTCCTGAGGAGAGGGTTTAAATCTCAGTAAAAGCCCACCGTCTACCCACCTCTACTTGTTCTCGTCCTCTACCCTCACTTTTTTCTTTACCTTTTTACTTCACATTCCAGTTTTCTTCTCCATTCATTGATCAACTAGAACCCAGTTCTAAATGGCTTGTCCCCTAAATGGCATATTGTTCTTGTGAGCTGCACACAAAAACACACAACAAGATCAGTGTAATCTGATTCATGACAAATGACTCATATGAACTGGTTCTTTTTAGTGAATCAAAAAGTGTGACCAGTTTAGTCTGATCGTCGAACCTACCCTAATGTGCAGTTTAAATCAGTCTGAAAAAGTGTTAAGTTAGTATAATTTTGTCACGGTGCACACAACAGGGAGGAACCAGGAACACGGAGACGAGGAGTAACTTCAAAATAACAGTCTTTAATAAACTCAAAAATAAAAAAAACACATGGCCTGACATAACTCCCCCAGGAAGGCGCGTGCCGCGCCGTAACAGTACCACCGGGAAGGGGGGGGTGGGCACTCTGGAAGCTCCTCAGGACAGACACAGACAGGAAGACAGGACGGGACCTCCAGAGCGGAACAGACAGATTGGGGCGCCATGGCGGATCAGGGATCTCAGAAGGCCATGGCTGTGCATCTTCGGGGCCATGGCCTTGTTCCCCTCGGCCCGGCCCCTTCAGCAGGAATTCTACCCCCCCACAAAAAAATCCATGGGGCAGCAACTGGGCGAGCCGCGAACGGCGGTGGGCTTGACACATGAACTGCAGGCAGGCTTGCCACATGAATTGTAGGCAGTCTTGAGGGAGCCGTGGACAGCAGCGGGCTGGACAGACGAACGGCCAGCAGACTTGACTGATGAGCGGCCGGCGGACTTGCGGCGCTCACGGAGATCCCGCCCAACTCCCACGCATCCTCCGCGGGCTAGAGCAAGAAGACAAGTGGCGATTTCCATGCCGCGGGGGAACACAAACAAAACAGAAACAAAACGGTGAAAAGGGGGCGCCGCTTACGGATTTGGTCTGGTCTTCTGTCACGGTGCACACAACGGGGAGGAACCAGGAACACGGAGACGAGTAACTTCAAAATAACAGTCTTTAATAAACTCAAACAGGGCAAGACAAGGCAGGGCAGACTCACAGGAACACCGGGAGTAACGAGTAGACCACACGAAATCTAACTGAACAGGCATGAACTAAATACACATGACAATAACAGATAATGACTAAAACACAGCTGGACAAGAATTAACTAATAATCACACTTAACAAGTACAGGAACATGACCAAATATAGAAACGTCAGGGCAGGAGACACACAACACACGACAGAGGCCTGACACATTTATATACTATTATAGTATTTAATATTGTTTTAAATTCGCTTTTATTAATGTTTTCATTTTAACATTAGTTTATTAGAACAATAGTAATTCTACTGAGTTTTTATTTATTACATTTTGTTTAATATATAGCTTTATTTTTTTTTCAATTTTACGTTTTAGTAATTTTAGTACTTATTTCAGTTAGTTGCCAAGTTTTTCCAACTTATATTTTATTTAATTTCAGCTTAATTTCTATTACCAAAAACAACTTTTACAAGTTTTCAGTTTTAGTGAACAGTAACAACTAGTCTGAAACATGATCTGTATAATTTACATATTAGCAGCAACAAAATTTCTTTAAATATAAGCAAAATGGACATTAGAACTCAAAATTGGAATAAAATTGAATCAAGAGTTTGCGACTCCACATTGAATTAAATTGGGAAATCTATATTGATGCTTTTTATGAGAAAATTTACTCATGTAAATAAGCAACATAAAATATGTCTCGTCCTTTCTTTTACAATTTTCCATATACACTTTCAGGATATCCTCAGTCTATTCACTTACTCCTTGTTTCATTCTTTTCCAATCTCTCCCTCCTGTTTCCTTTATTCTTATTGCTCAATAAACATGCAAAGAAAAAAGTCTTTTAATGCTTTTCATGTTATCTACACACATCTCTTAAACCTTTTTCTACTCTTACACCTGAGATACCCTGCATTCCTCACCTCAGACGAAACAGAGGGTCGAGTCATGCTGTTTCAAGACATAAAACACTCCAAACCTCAGACACATGCTACAGTAGCCAGATCAGAGAGCTCAGCGAGAGAGAGAAGGAAAGAGAGAAGACTGAATAGCCTGAGTGTGTATAAGGACGTCATCTGCTTGCCATATCCACAGCAGCTTCAACCTGCTACACACAGACCATGACTAAAAGGAAACGTATGGAATATTTCTACAGGTCGAGGCTAAATCATGCTCTCTCCTTCATATTTTGCACATATAAGCACATTTGCACTCATACTGGTTTGTTTTGAACACATAAACAGGACAGGAGGGAAAACAGAAGCAACATCACAGGACTTTCACACATGATAAGCGCAGATCTGCAGTCCACAAAAAATACAGTCTAAGCCACACAAAACATACCAGGATCTGGCAACTCGCACCAGCTGGAATCCTCTCAGATGAAAATGGCTGATAATTACCTTTCGTATTTTGTAATTTGTCTCGCAAAGGTATTTTTGCCTATGAAAGGAGTTCTTTAACAGAAAAATCTGGCTAAAGCTGTCTGCAAGGATTTATGGTTTCAACAAACAATCTGCAAAGCTGTGGCGGTGTGCTGGAGGGAAAGAGAAACTGGATGAAAAGAGTTTTCTGAGCATCAGGCACACCGAGGCACATCCGAATGAAAGCTGTGAGATACTGAGCGCACATGTCAACTCAAACGGGAGTGTGTGTTTAATTACCACAGGCTACAGGACGCTCATACACACAACATGCTGAACAGTGTCTTTCAGAGATCAGCAACCCAAGCCATAGTATTTCCCAAATGGGCTGAACTTGTACGTCTGTTTTTTTGAGGTGTAAAACGCTTGTAAAATCATAAAAGGCTTTTGTTTCAGAACCAATTTAAAATGCTCTTTCATATTTTATGAAATATTCAAATGGAATATTAAAAGTTGTTTTTTGAGTTTAAATAAATTGTGTAAAAAGTGTAAAGGCAGAATTTGGAGAGGCTGGAGGGTGCAGAGACCATCTCTAATGTATTTTCCAGTGTAAAATACTTTCTTCTCAATGCTTAATTTCCTCTGCTAAAGCTTAGGGGACTGAGTTCTACACCATTAAGAACGTCGAGCTGCAAAGTTACAGACAGAACATAAGTCTGAGAGGGCACAGCATGCAAAGCGGGAAAGGGAGAGAGAGCGGAGGAAATCATTACAGCTCTAAGCTGTTGGGTGTACAAGAGCTTCTGACTCTGAAATACGATTGCAATAATAGCAAGAGGCAGTCTTGAGTTTTACACCCCTTCATAAATTAGACTGCAGCGCAGACAACGATCCCTGATAAACTGTCTCTCTAAACCCATTTACAATGGTAGGAAATATTGTTTTAACATGTCTTCTGTCACAATAGCCGATATATCATTTTAAATGACAGTTGTGCTGGTGGTTGTTCAGGTGGAGGCAGCAAATATGTCAGTGAGAACAAGTTAAAGAGGTAATGAGGGCGCAATTGAAAGCTGGATGGTGCAACTCATGCAGACACAAGCATTCACACAGACACAAACACTGAGCTGTCCAGTTTTTGTCATTGCTTGAACCAGGCAAAAAAACATTCGCCTTAACGATTTTTGCAAATTGGACATTACTCTTTTGGAACACCCAAAGTTGATCTCCAATTATGGGCTGAGCTGAACCACATTCACTGCACCAGCACATCAGACTACAGCACACCATTAAAGGAACATGGGAAAAAATATTTGGCTGCAACACGACAACCACTCTCATAATTTATATCCAGTTGTTATTGGGGGTGTGGGGGAAGCGTTTTAACTGTATGTACGAGTTCTCAAACAGTTTTCTCATGTGAAAATCTCATTGGGAAAGTGAAATGTGGTTAAATTTGAATATTGGCAAAACATGTTTTTTTTTTTCCCTCCCAAACTGAATTACAGTATACATAAATAAAATGTCATCTTTTATTGAAGAAAACGTAGTTCACTAGTGTTAACTGCACAGTCATCAGGTAGAGAGTATCTTGAGTCTACGCTGAACCCAGTCTGAGTACATGAAGGTTGCTGGTTTAGTCTATATAAAAGACCTCTTAGACTTTCAGTGTCAGAAAAAAGTGCAAAAATAGTACATTTAGAGATACAACATCTTGTCACTGGGAAAGTACCCTTAAAGGGGTCATGACATGGATTTTTGTTTATTATTTTAATATGTTCCTTGAGGTTTACTTATAATGTTAATAAAGTTTTTTGCACGAACAAAACAATAAATATGAGGGAAAATAATTTTCAACCCTCATTCTAAACTTCTCTCAGAAACAGGCTGTTTTTAAGGGGCGTGTCCTTCAAGCCAAGGCTTCTCAGTAATCGTCCATTGTTAAGATTGGCTAACGTCACTGCATAGGAAACTGTATCAACGCCCCCTCACTATTGCATGTGTTTTGACAACATAATCAAAATAAAGCGGTCATTTCCAGACAAAGCATTATGAAATCATTTACTTAAAGTTTGTGATGCAGCTGCAGTCAGATATACAGTAGTACTGCTTCATCTTTCGAAAAATTGTTTCTTTGTGCATGGCCGCGGGAACTAGGGGTGCTGAGGGTGCTGCAGCACCCCCCGCCGCAGGGCCGGGCCTAAGATTTTCCTTGTGCCCCTCGATCATCCCCAATATACTTGATTTTTGTGATAGTTTTGTGATTATATTGAAATGACCAGAAATATGCGGCTTTATTTTTCTTGGCGTCCCTACATCTGCCTCTCACTGACAGAATGTCATGTGAAATGTTCACGCAATTAATTTTAGATTACAATTTGTAAAAACTATTTACGTCTTTTTCCTTTTTATGAGCTGTCTTCCGAAGCTTTCTCGCTTCTCAAGACGGCCACCGACAATCACATAAGCACATCTCTTTAATTCTCTGGTCAAACGCGCTCAAACCACTGTAGCCTAATCTCAGCTACGCAAATCATAACGTTTTAGGCAAGTAGCCTACCATATTGTGTCATAAAATATTTTAATAAGACTGAATTTGTATTTCACCTGATCACATGTTTAATAAAAAGACATTTTAAGTTTAATTATAAACCGCATATCCACGATTATTCAAACAACGAAAAAATGATACAGCGAGCCAAGAACATTTACATTACCAAAGAATATCACTGAATTCAGTGTAGCATGAGTCTTTTTTTTTATAGCACTCTTAAAAAATTTAAAAAATTTAAATAAAGCTCCAGTTAGGCCGTACCTACCTATTGACGCTGTCTGCAGTTTATGATTAATTTATGTCTTATTTACATCGCATGTACATCTGCAAGTGCACTGACCAACTTTGGCATATCAATAATGTTAATATTTAGTAAAATCCCCTTAAATAATAGAAATATTTCAGATATTATTAAAGAAATTATTTAACTAAAATCACAAAAGCACAAATATATATTGGTTCGCATATAACTCTTCATTCATTTGTATGTTAATCTATAAGAGTTTGGGCTGTTTAATATTAGGATTTTGTCTAAAATCCCCCACTGTGGCCCCGCCCTGCAACATCAAGCCCCGCCCCCCAGCACCCCCCAGATAAAATATGTTCCTGCGGCTATGTCTTTGTGAATTCTCAATGACACTGTGCCTCATTTACAAAACAAAAGGCTCAGATCAATCCTCTGACACGATCCGGGGTGCCATTAAAAATAAACTCTCCACTTCTTCCTTGCGCTGGAATCCTTCTGATATCTGTACCAAGACGCTAACGAGCTGTTTAAACCAAACGTGTCAAAGCGAGCGTTCTTTCACTCCATTTGTCCTTCTGACGACAGACTCAAGCAAGTGGACTGTGTCAGAAAGCGAACGCGCATCTGTATACTGTATCTTGTGTAGACAAGATAGCAGCAGTAATTGGAATTTCGATTTGCTCTTGATGCAATGCGACACTTGCATTCAGTGTGATCAAGTGTCAAGCCGTTAAATGACTGAATGCCACTGGGCGGGGCCTATGGTGAGAAGATGTCTTGCTCTGGAGGCAGTTTTTATGCAAATGACTGTGCCCAGGTGACGTCACCTTGCCCCTCGGATCCAAAACGAGCCATTTTTGGAACTTGGAACTACCCTTAAAGGTACAATTTTTGCACATTTTTCAGAGAATGGAAGTTTTTTAAGGGTTATGCTAATCACTCGGTGACATTATGGAGTTCTATAATAAAATGCATTAGGTTTCTTTTGAGCTGCTGCAATCTAGACCTGTCACTCTAACAGCCACATCTTGAAATGCTTGATTTTTGGCATTACTGGAGAGCAGTTTTCCCTAAATAACCCTGCAAGAGCTACAATAAAACCTACATCACACCTAACACATAAATCCGTTTAGTTACTTGTAAATTGAGCAATTATTACGGAAAGTTTTAAAGACCATGTAAGGCATTGTTGTCTAACATAGCGTGTATCTTTTGATTTGAGCGCCATATTGAGTGGATTCCAGAAACTGCCACTCAGAATGTATCCCAGCAGTGTTCTGTCACCCCAGACCAGTGTGTCCTGGCCAAAGTCATGCCACAGTCACATTCTACTCCTTCTTCCCAGCAGTGTGCTGAGCAACCGTTCCCCGCGCAACAGCCTTTCAATGCTCAGCAGCCCTGGCATGCTAGGGCTCAGGGGATAACTGGGGGGTGGCAGAGCGAAGCTCAGTATACACACTGCTGTTTGCTCTGCTGAATTCCCATGATGGTTAGAAAACGCTCTAACTTCCGCCCCCCTACAAAACCATCACCCCCAACCCCTTCAAAAAAAAAAGAAGAAAAAAAAAAGAAAACATGCCTTGTTCTCCTGCCCTCATTGCTCAAAAATAGTTTGAAATACATCCTCTCAAAGCTTATTAGGGATATTTTTATGTGCCAACCCTGCTTGTACTTTGGAGAAAGCTCTCAGCTAGCAATGCGAAAAATGAGATCATGCAGTACCTTGACTACTCCGTTTTCATGCATTGTGATGCAGTTGTTAGGGTCTTTAGACAGCTCAAACAGAGCCCGGGCTGTCGCTTGGTGCACCGAAGGGTCTTTTGATCGAAGGTAGTGTACCAGTGGGGCTACAGCTCCAGCTTCCCCAAATGATACACAATTACTCCCCCACGTACAGCAGCAGGCAATGGCTTCTGCCAGGTACCGCCGTAACTTATCGTCCCCCTGTACAATCACACAAAGAGAGGGAGACAGAGAAAACCTAATTAAATCGAGTATTGGCGGATAAACTTTTTTAGTATGGTTACATTTTCAGTAAAAGAAAAAGTACATTAATACTATGAGGTGTCTTTACTGTTTGTTTGGCTTACGTTAGAATAACAAAAATGCCTCTAATTTCAGAGAAGTGAATTTGTCATTGTTGAACATGACTAGATCAGCACTTACGGTATTGGTGAGATTGGCCAGCATGGGAACCACACCATGATCTGTAATAACTGCCAGGTTCTCCACATCTTTAGCAATTTTGGCAATGGCTGCACAAACACTTGCCAGCACGTCTTTATTCTGTGATTTTAGCAGGTTAACAATGAGCTCCAAACCTCCCACAAAGGAACGCACCATTTCTCCAGCATCCTAAACACAGAGAAAACAAGAAAATGTCATGAATTGCAAAAACGTTTATTTTTATGTTATCATGTGTTAAATCATTTACTGAACTATTGAGAATAGCCACATTTCGCTTATGATACATGGAGACACAACAGCATGCTTTGGGATGAGATGCAGACTGTGAGATTCAGCAAGTCTGTACTCATTCTGTCACATATGAAACCTGTACATGTCAAACTCAATCAGTCCACACTACCTAAAGACTATACTCACCTCAGAGAGGAAGTATGGCTGAAAAAAAAAAAAGAAAAAAAAAAAGGAGGAGCATTTGTTATTTTTCCCTTTGTCTGTGCGTGTGTGTAAAGCAGAGCTGGTTTTAGGCTTGGTGGCACCATGATGGAGGATGCACTTTCTCCCAAAGGCCTCGGGTCACATGAAAGCTCATGCCAAAGTAGAGGGTCAACCGCAGTAGAACAGTGGGTATTAAAAACACACAAGCCCACACATATTGCACAGAAATGGCAACTTTAGGCACTCTTTTATATTCAGTCCAGTTATTTCAGTTGTGCCAGAGGGTATGTAGCATGCCAGCAAGGCACCAGACTGTTTAGAATGATTATAAAATAGTACAGTGATATCTTTATTGATGGTACAGAGGCATATCATTATGGTTTTGGAATCAGATGAAGCCAAACATTCAGTAAACAACCCAATCTTGTTTTCCCACCTGCTATTTTTACTGAATAAAGATGTCACTTGCGATGACAAGGACAGATTATGGAGTACAACAGGTTGCTGCTTCTGTTCTGGTCATGTACAACACGATACAACTATGACTTGAGTTCAGCTTTGTGTGAATTGGAGTCTCCTAACCTAGAGAACAAAGTCTAAAGTCCCTGACTCTCTTGTAAGTACAGTTTTCTGGGGTTCTCTTGAGAACAATAAAGTCTGTCCCTCTATAACCCTGTATTTCACAACACAGCTTAACCCTAATAAACCCTTGTACACAGCACAGTAGAAATCAGCCTTCCACCCTGCAGACTCAGAAAGAGAAGAGGAGACCCAGAGCAGGTCATGCGTGCAGATCAGGGTGAGCCTCTAAAGTGATGCCAAAGGATGAGCTCTGTGTTTAGTGTGTCTGGGCAGAGATCAGGGAGGAGAGGGGAGGAATCTGCAGCGTGTCTCACACAGGAAATGGCAGTATAGGAATACTAATGAACACTGGGAAAGCGAGAGAGACAGAGAGAAGCGGGAGCAGAAGAGGAAGTATGGCAGAGCCACCAGCTGCGGAGGGTCACTGAGGAACCCTTTCAACCCAGGGCCCAAAAAAACATCCCCAACTAAGTTCCACATCAGCAAACACAGCACGAAGCGAGACGTGCAGAGAGGGAGGAAGAGTGAGGGAGAAAAGGGAGAACGGATGAAACACAAACAGTGTACAAAAACCAATGTAAGCCAAGCTGAAAGAGGGAAAGGAAAATGCCCAAGAGAGAAAAAGGGAAGAACAAGATGCTGAGTGTGTGAATATGAGAGAGAAACATTGGGGAATTGCACTCAACAAATTACAGCATTCAGGGAATTTAGTGTGAGGTATAATATTTTAACATTTACATTAATGCTTCTGGAAGATGTTCTAATTTAAAGCACACATCAAAAGCAAAAAAAGCAGGTTATGGTGTCTCCTCACATCACCTGCTTCTGGTTGTGCTTGAATACACTGTAAATACTACATCCACCGACCAACTAGCATACATATTCTGCACCTGCATTAGAGGAAATAACTCTCCAAACCAGCAGGTGACAGTAGCCTGTATTCACCATTTAAAAAGAGACACCGGAAGACCTTGGACTGCGGATATGCAAACCGTAAACAAAGCAGTGCTTGCCTTGGATTCGCCACAAAGCTTCTTTGAATATGTCTGATTAATTGAGTCCTTTCTATGCCCACTTGGTTTCATCTTTTATATGCTTTCATCACTTCCATTTTTTCGTGCATTGGTTCGCCAAGCTGAAAAGCCAATCAGAGTGATCTCTCTCACCGACAGGCTCTGCCAATGATTCAACATGCCCTACTAGTGTCACTGGTGCAGGTTGACAGACAGGTCAGTGTGTCTCAACTTTTAAGAAGCCAATGTATTTCTAATTAAAACAAGGAAAGAATAAGATCATCTATCCAAAAAGGTGTTTTTGATTCAAAGCAGTCAGGCAGAACTTTCAGAAAGACTTTATACCAATTGTTAACAACTACTTACTGCCATTGGTTTGCAATATGTTTGCAAAGATTATGCTACTGCTCAGCTGTTTTGACCTTTCTAGATATGAATGAAGAACAAAAAACTTCACCATATCATAGCCTTTACATTGCATTTTCAAGATTTACATTTCATCAGTACATAGTAACAATGAGTACATACTCAACTGCATTGTGAAGGTGAGGCCACGTTTATCATAGTTAGACAATTTTTCATGGACAAAATACGTTAAGAAATACACTGGATCAGGGATATTGTGGAGGGAAAAAGATTTTCCTACACAGATTTCATAGTGGGCTCAAGTTGATTCACCTTGTTAACCAACAGAAAAGTGTTTGGTTTGAATGTGATTTCTGTGTGAGCTGTGCTTCATACATTTCGCAGACAAAACTTCACAGAAATCATCAATGTGACGACACCTTGATTCTTTAGACTAATTAAGCATGGTCCTCATTAAAGCAGACAACACTACATGCTGAACTATCTTACAGTAGCTAATAATCACTAGAGGATTCATAGTGAGCAGCTGTGAGCGCGTGTTTGTGCGCTGGTAGGGATTTTGAAATCCCCAGATGCGGTTCCTCAAGCATGATTCTCATAAATCTGGCCCTGAAGCTGCTAACTCAATCCACATGGGCCTTTATCTAAATAACTGCTGCTGCGAGGCCGATCAGGTTCCTGATCTGGATGGGTATGTAATTTCACATAGCCCTTGCCACCAACTCTCACTCTCCTCTCCCTAAATTCGCATACTAAGAGCTGCTGACCCATTACAGTCCATGAAGTGAACCTGCATTGTTTTAGCGACACATCACAGCCAGGGGGCTACACAGAGAAAGAAAAGATAAGAAATTCTGGAAGAAGCAGAAAACTCTTGATTTAGATAAAAAAAAATATACATACATTACATAACTTAACAATGCTCGTTTATTTGCAACTGTGCTGATAATCTACAAGAAGAATAATGCATTTGTGTTAATGCGTTACACAAGAGGCTCAAGAAAGCAGACTTACTGGATGTTGTAATTCTGAACGTGTGATTTCTATGTTTACTTGTGGATTGGTAGAAAGTTAATGATATAGAGGGCAGCGCTCTAGGTTAAATGTGCATTTAGTAGTTTGTTTGCAAGCATAAGCTTCTCTGTTCTTCGTGTTCTTTCAGTACTGATACCACAAAGGCATTAGATTTGGGCATATTGTGCATCTCTAGTCAAGATTTTGCATATCTACAATGGCAGCACTCATGGCGAGATACAGATGAACCTGTTTCGAATCTGGGCATAATTAAACATACCTTTGCATTCTCAATGCAGGGGCAGATGGCCCAGGCAGCACTGGCCTGAACTTCTGGATTGGGGTTCTTCAGCAAAGACCAAAGAAGACGTACACCATCAAGACGATCGATTATCCTGAGAGAGAAGAATAACAACTTGTATTTTCTGGATACTGAGAGAGATGTCACACCAACCTGATTTATCACCCCCCATTACATAGTTTACAGTGCAATGAACAGTGTAATCTCATGACTTGTTTTCCCAACATGTTTATATGTCTGTTTTTCCCAGGGTTCAGTTTGGCTTTTGCAGCAGACTATCCCTCCTGGTGTGATGATGAAAACATTCCAGTAGCAGATCAGAAAGCTGCTCAGCATGGCCCATCACATCCCACCTGCTCAGTCCCTTACGCCGGTACCCCCTGCTCACCTTCTAAACCTTCCAACAACTCCATTAAAACATGTTCGCATCAGCCTGGCCGAGGCCTGACCCGTACAATGCTTTTAGGAGGTCCGTGCGGATATTTATAGCAGACCGTGGACAAACACACATTCACACACACACTTGCACGGAGTGCACCGTTTAACTCTGTTCCTGTCGGTGACTCGGAGGAGGAAAAAACCCAGAGAAAGTACATTTTCCAAGTCAAACATTCTCAGAGACAAGTCTTTCTATATTTCACTGCTTCTGAGTGAGGTTTACTTAAGAACAGGCTGTATTTCATGCTGCGGATATGATTCTACTAAAGGATGTAGTCAGGCTCTGGGAAGAACGGGAAAATGACTCTTCAGTGCGGTCCGTTTGTCAGGTATAAATAACATGTAACCTGTTTCCCATGTGTGCATCCAGCGACAAGGCCGACATTCAATGCTGTCATAATTGCTAAACCACGCCGCAAAGGGGGGAGCCAGTGAACGGAGGCCGGGCTGAGAACTGGTCACAGCCATCTTAACGCCAAGCGTACCCCCGACCCCATCCTCATAATAAATCAGTTTGAGAAGCATGATAACAGGGAGAGCCCCACGCTATCCCGAGAGGCCACTAAATCCTTCAGAAACAGGACATAATTCTGCACTTGAACAGGTAAGATGCACTCAACACTACAGTAGTAGGATGTATCTAGAAATCAGTTCCTGGGCTGGTTTAGCCATGGAAGTTTGTGTGTTTGACAACAAAAATGGAAAATTTAGTTGGCCATTAGATGTATAAAGATCTAATATTTCAATAAATCATTTTGAATTAGTATGTTTTTAAACTGACCAATAATGTTGAGAGTTTTGACAGATTATTTTGTACCGTGTGGAGAGACCGTCATGAATTCCTTTTACTGCTTTTAATTTCAGAAACAGGCCTGAACATGTTGTTCTATGAAAGAAAACAATCATCAAATATGAGCTATGCTAATTGCTTTGTAGACTACTGTGCTTAATTCTCAAAATAAACCATCAACACGGAACAAAGAGGAATGAAAAAAAAAACAATAAAAAAGACTCTTTGTTACTACAAGGAAATGGGAACAAAAAGACAAGTCCTAAATATAGATTCCATGAGAAAATAAGAACAACATGTTCAAGAGCTGTTACATAGGTCTACAGGACTGGAGTTCTTGGTCACTCAAAGAGTTAAAATTAAATGAATGACCTTATTTCTTCAAAAACAAGCTTTGTGGACTTTTACTACACCACTGTGGTTGCTCACATCCATAAACGTATTAATCTTTCAGACAAAGGCTGTGTGAGCTTGGGTGCCGAAGAGAGGGGAACAAAACGCTCTTCATTTGTGTCCAGCATTAATTAAGAAGGGGACTGCAGTCTATAACAGTCTTGTAAAAGCAATGAGAGTCAGATGTGTTAAATATACAGAAAAACCGATACTCAAATCTCTGTGAATGTGTGAATTACACGGCAGTTCTGTGCTCTGCATATATTAAAGACAATGATACTTGTTTTTCTATTCGTTAACCATATGTCACCACCACTAGGGCTGGGTATTGATATAGATTTCCGGATTCGATACCCAAAATTAGACTACACTGGCCGCGTTGTTCATTTGTTTTGGCATGCAGCCTTTGAGAGCACCCTAAAAGATGTTTCTTCCTATTATTTCATGAACACACAGTGTTTTTATTGTACGACACTATATACAGACCATAATCTAGTACAGTAAGCTGAAAAAGACATTCTGTGTACTCATCTGTGCTTATGCTCGCCTGCCTGTTTCTGTTTAGCAAGTCCAATGGCCGTTGTCAGAAGTGCTTTACAGCTTATACAAACTGACCGCATTGAGACAATAAAAGGCCTCCACCCTGGCCGCAGCTATGAGTCTCACAGCAGGTAGAGTAAACACAGATCTCCGAGCCCTGTAATTACAGAACCAGGGCTGAGGGCTCTTGCCCTGCCTGTGCGGAGCATGGAGACTGGTCAAGTGGCACATCCCAGGGCCCGTTGGATCCGCCGCAGAAGCGGTGGACATGAAATCTTTTACAGAGAACAAAAACAATGCCTTGTCATCCTAAACCGAGCCAGTGGCAACAGTGAGAGGGATTACAAGGCCAAGGTTGGATACTATGAGCATTGTCAGCTGCAGGATTGTTTCTGGACAACTGTTTTGGATCCAGGTTGATTAGGTAATACAAAAACAGTGAAAACAGTCTGATATGAGCACAGGGAAATGTGTTATAGTAATACAGTGCAGAGAGTTATCATTTGATTTGTAAAGGACACACAAGAATGTTGTGGTAAGAGGCAAGACTTACACCATGTTCTCAGGGTCAGTGGCACAGGCTCCCACGGCCCTTGTGACGTTGACTAGAAGGGCCTGGTTGGTGCCGGTGAGTAAGTTGACCAAAGGCTGGATACCACTGCTTTTGCGGATGGTGGCAAGATTCTCTGATATTTGGCCACATTCTCCCAAAGCACCCACTACATTAATAAGTACCTCTTCAGGTTGGTCTTTGAGCAGACCTACCAGAGTTTCTAGTGCCTTATACTCCTGAAACCTATGAGAGAGGAAGAGAGCAAGAAATTAATACTCATATGCATGCCCAAAGTTTTTTCAATGAAACAATACTAGGACTCAATATACCAAGTCATTAATTGCTTATCTCAAAGAAACATACCATTTCCTGTTGCTTCCACACAACAAGCATTTATGGTGCACTCTTTTTTCCCCAAACTTGGGCACATTTCCTCTGTGAACACACTTACTTTAAAAAATTAATATCACAGCTGTTGAAAGCTGTATAAAGTTTTGTAATGAATAGTGAGATTTTCCCCTGTGTATTTAAATGTGGTAGCTGATGGGATAATGGGAAATCCATGGGAATTCCATGAAAGAGAGCAAGTTGTGTCAATATTGCTCTGAAGGACCTTTCTTCAATGGACACAAAAACATGAAATGGTTTGTTTATAATTAGATGAAGGATTTTTTCCATCATGCAATGGATTATAAAAACATGAAGACTCAAAACCTGAAATAGCAACAGGAAGCATTCGTATGGGTTGTGGATATCTCGAAGGAGAATAAATCCGGTGATGCTTTATCACCGCAAAATTTCCCACGCTGCGCTCAATATGCATTTATGCTCAATGACCACATTTTCTGGTTTGGAGCAAGACAACAAGAGCTTTTGGTGCGATTCTGGATGTGTTTGCCAAGTAGTGGTGAACTACAGTAAACATTTAAAAGGCATATAATGTGGTTGCAGGGAGCCTCAACTAATCTCTGATGTACGGTTAAGCTATATGGCTGTTTTTATTCACAGTTACGGTTTCTGGCTAAGAAATCCTGAAGACCATTGAGTGACCAAGGTCAATTGGCTCTGGTCAAAGTCAACCAAACATTTTCTTGCAAGTAAAACAGAAATAAAATAAAAAAGCTGCCAAAATTAGCACAGCATAAAAGTCAGAAAAAAGGTCAGGCCTACACACTTAAACATAGCATGTAAAACAGAGATGCCATCAGTGAAGTGTTATCAGCATGCTACATTAAAGTTGTGGAGCAATTACATGTTACCTCTGATTAATGGACTGTGGGTGTTGTCTATTTTTGTAAAGCCAACATCAACCTGCCAAATAATCATGCCAAGAGAAACAACATGAAACAGCACCGGTCAGTCGCTACCACCAAAAAAAAAAAAAAAAAAAGGTTAAAAAGTGAGCATGCACCGTTTTAGAGTTCCTAACGGTATCCTAAAGACTGCAAAAATAATTTTTAGATCTCTAAGTGACCAAAAAAAAAAAAAAAAACACTGTCCATTTGCCAAAACCCACAGCTAAAACATTCCTGACTTCGCAACTGTTGCTTTCACCCATTTTCTCAGACAAGCTTTTATACTTTTCTAATGTAGGTTAATGGAGATCTATGGTAGTTTTACATGCAATTTTAAACTAATTATTTAAGAATAATTTCCAATAAATTGTTACTACTTTATGAGCACATTTTACATAGTATTTCTCTAGTTAATTTCTATGGGGTGTTCTGTAAAGCTTGTCAGAGTTAGCAACAGCAAAAGACAAGAATTTCAAAATGAAACAATTATGGACTTTGATGGCACTGCTGTGGGACAATAAGGGAAATCAGTAGTGATGCACATTTTTATTTATTTTATGTTATTTTATTTTTTCACTGAAACATTGAAACTAAGCGTTTATTTGGCTAAAATTTTGGTAATTAAATTTGGGTAACTGAACTCCGTATGCTATAAAATTTTGCAATAAGCCAGCTCTTGATATTTTAGCCAAACAAATTTTACAAATTGCTGGTCCAGCATCATTTTTGGGAACGGCGAAGTGCTGACATGGTAAAAACACTCCATTGGATGGCATTAATTAAAAGTCACTGTTTCGGTCAGTGATTTCAGTCCATTTAAATTATTTTGGCCTATTTAGAATATTCATCACTAGAAATTAGTACGTAATTAAGCATTTCGTGAATTCTTAGCTGAAAGATCATAGATGACTGTGATATTGCATTAAAAGCCCCATATAACTAAAAACTGAATATCACCCTTTGTGTATAATAAAATTCAAGTTATTAGCATAATCATTATAATATTTTTCCTGTTATAATATAACCATTTTAATTTTATGCATCATTAATCAGGTAAATGGTTAACATATGCCTTTCCCAGCACATTTGTGGAGGTCTCACATCCTCTTCAGTCACTACTACCTTCTAAAAGCCCCTTCGACCCTGCCCTGAACCCCTCTTTATGCTGGACTCATGTGACCAGCCCTCTCATCAGCCACACAAAGACATGCTGTCTGCTGCTGGCAACACCAGGACTCTCAGAAAAATAAGGAGGAAAAGCACCTCAAAATTATGACCACTGTAAAATACATTCTGAAATGATTTTCGCCTTAAAATGCCAGGCCTTGATTGTTTCTGAAATGGCACACTGCGCCTACACTGCGACCAGATGGATTGGGAAAACACTCCCTGGTAAATGATCACTGACCTAGCACTCCACTCCCTCTGCAGATTTAATTTTACATAAATGGTTGGTTTGTTTTATTCCAAATGCTGTGTTCGACCTTGATGTTGTACAAAAAATATTAATAAAACCTGTTCTTTCTTCACGTCCAAGTTTGCATTAAATATTCTGCCAGTAACACAGTGGTTTTCTATACAGCTGACATCTAAAACTTTAAACCAGCCACCTGTGCAAGTGAACATAACACAAGTGAGAGAGGTGTAACTCTAGTTTGGCACAACTAGCGTGAAATTAATTTTTATTATGTTCTGGATAAAGATAAACTAGAACTAATACACTGATAAAAAGACCCTGTTCTGCATAAAATATGGTAAAAAATATGTTGCAAAAGTAAGAAAAAAATATCTTAAAAATGTAGTGCATAGATTTTCATCGGATAGATTTTAAAATCTTGCTAATTACTTATAAACAATCTACCTAACACTGTTCGGGAGGCAGACACACTCTGTCAGTTTAAATCTAGATTAAAGACCCATCTCTTTAGCCTGGCTTAGACATAACACATTAATATGCTTCTATTATTCAAATCCGTTAAAGGATTGTTAGGCTGCATTAATTAGATCAACCGGAACCGGGAACACTCCCCATAACACACGATGTACTCGTTACATCGTAAGTAGAATGGCATCTACGCTAATATTTGTCTGTTTCTTTCCTATTCTGTTTCTCAGTCCGTATCCGGTCAGATGGTGGATCAGCACCAAGAGATGATGTCTACAGCCCTGATCATCAGTGGAGACCAGGACACCCAGATGACCCCCAGAGACATATCCCCAGTGAAAACCTCGATTGAATACAATAAAACTAAAAAAAAAAACAAAATAACTAAAATATAATAAAATACCTAACTGCATAATACTACTATTGTTAGAAATTGCAACAAAATTAAAATAGAAATATAAACTTTTGAACTGCGGGTTTCGTCTGGTCAGAGGAGAACTGGCTCCCCGACTGAGCCTGGTTTCTCCCAAGGTTTTTTTCTCCATTCTGTCACAGAGGGAGTTTTGGTTCCTTGCCGCTGTCGCCTCTGGCTTGCTCAGTTGGGGACACTTAATTTCTAGCGATTATCGCCGATTTGATTGCACAGATATTATTTAAACTAAACTGAGCTAGACAATGACATCTCTGAATTCAATAATGAAATGCCTTTAACTGAAAATTGAGTGTTTAATCTTATCATTATACATTACTGACACTCGATCCTCTAATTTGATACTGTTAAGTGCTTTGACACAATCTGTATTGTTAAAAGCGCTATATAAATAAAGGTGACTTGACTTGACTTGACTAGTGCTTTGAGAACAAAAAGACTTGTCTTCAAGAGAATTTAAAAAAAAACATGGAAAAAAAATATCCATCTTTGTCAGTCCATAAAAAGCAGATTGATGGGACCCTCAAAGTTAATGCATTAAAAACCACACAAAACTCTAAAATGATCTGAAAACAATATTGTTCCTCTGTATTGTCATTATTTTTTTAGTTGTGACTTGGACTCCACTATTCTCCAGGGCCCGGTTGCATGAAAGTCCTTAAGTAATTTGACTTAGGGGTATCCTTGAGGTGAAACACTTCCCTGAGGTAAGGGATTCCTTTAAGAGCGTTGCAACAAACGTCTTAACTGTCACCCTTACTTAAGGGTGCGTCCGAAATCGCATACTTCCCTACTATATAGTATGCAAAAAACAGTATGCGAGGCGAGTAGTATGTCCAAATTCACAGTATTCGAAAAACAGTAGGCGAGAAGTACCCGGATGACCTACTGCTTCCGCCCGAATTCTGTAGTAGGCATACGATGGACACTTCACCGTCCCATAAGGCCGCGGGAGAGGAGTCATTCGAAAATGGCGGAAAGCCGCGATGTGGCTGTCTTGAAGTGTAAGTACCTCAGGGAAAAACGTTGTTCATTGCGGTTAAATAATTGTACTTGTTTAACATCATCCAAGTAAACAACTGATTTGTTGAAGGTTTAAACAATGTAAACAGATGAAACAATTTTGTGAATTGGGTGTAAAAAGATCTTTAATCATTATTCTTACCGATCAGATGGAGTTAATGTTAACCTAAATCTAGTACATTGTTAATGCTGCTTTCTTTAAACAGACAGTTTGTTAAGTAATTTAATGAGAAAGTTACAAAACTTAAGGGAATTAAAGCAATTTTATTTATCTTTTACCAGTGATATTTTGATAGAATTTTTTTTTTTTTTTTTTGATGCATAGCAAACTATTAATAATTGCCTCAGCTTGTCAATGTAGCATTGATAGATTGATCATGAATCTTCACTAATGTTTAAATCCTGTTTTTATGTTACAGGGACTGATGAACACTTGAAAGCATAATGCTGCTATCAAAGGGTTTAAGTAGGTATACAAACGAATATTAATCTTAACTACACTCTTTTACATTTATGTTAGGATCTACATTTACATTTAGTCATTTTGCAGACGCTTTTACCCAAAGCAACTTACAACTGGGGAATACATAAAGCGATTCATCTTGAAGAGGCAATCAGACAGACGAAGTGCTTGCAACACCAAGTCTCAGGCATTGTTCAAATAAGTACAAGCATCTACATTGATTTATGCTTTTTGCGAGTTTTATTATAACATTAATATATTTTCAGTAGCTATATTTTGTCAGTTGCAAAGTGCTTAATATGTGGCTTTGCATAACTATTTTTAAAGCACTTGTGTGCACACTGATTTTGTGGCAGTTTCCAGCGCTTTTTAAGCAAGCAAAATCTTAACATCTGAAGAATGTTGTCTTGAGAATGGGTGCCACACTTTAGAGAAATAGGCTACCCATACACCACAAGTGAAATGTATTTTCTTAATTTATTTATATTTAATTTCTACATGGATAAGAGCACAAAGCTTTAGACAAAACCACATGAATTTTGCTTAGAGCTTAAAGCAACACCAAAAGGAAATTTCTTAAAACATTTTTATGATATTGTCAGGCTAATGATTTTCAGCAGCTTCAGTTAGGTAACTTTCACAGACAGGTTTCAAAAAACTTCAAATACATAAATATAACTTCAAAACAATATCAAAATGTTTTTCTTCCCTGTATGTGTACAAGATGAGGACTTTAAATTTGGGTAGCAAAAATGGAAATCCAACATTTACCCCAGGAATAAAGTAATAAATTTGTCAAATTAAGTTCAAATAAATATAACGCCCAAGTGACATTTGTGATTTATGTTGCTAGAATTTCCTTTATAAAGCCTGCAGAAGCCCTGAAAATGCTGCTTCCTTTTTCATCACAAGGGCTATCAGTGGCAGTGAGCTGTAAGCAAAAGGGATACACACAGATGCAGTGCACCTCTAACTACTGATACTGAACTTAATGCATCACAATACCCTGTAGACTGTTACACAAGCTTAAACGATAGCAATATAAGAACATGAACTGATTTGCAAAGTCTAATTTTCCTGCAGGTGGATACAGGCGGCCAGTGTAAACAGGGCTGTTCTTCAGCACCCTGGCGTTGTGCACAGACCTGGGATACCCAACAAAGATATAGAGGAACTTCCCCTGCCGGACAGTGACAGCCTGCAGCTGAACAGAATGAAACAACTTCCTGTCGAAATAGTGTTGGGCGTCGCTGGTGGTTCAATTCGGATGTGACACACATCTATTGTTCCAGCTATCAAATGGACAGCTAGAGACCCATCTAGCTGGGCAAAACCCGCTCCCACTGCCACCAGGTCATCAGCGGTGGGGAAAGCAATTAGCCTCCTCAAAATCCTGATAACTGCCTTGCTCATTCTGAGCACAATGTCATGCACAGAGGACTTGGGATGTCGAAGGCCACCCTGTATGATGCTGCTCACAGTCTGTTAATATGTATATAGTTTTTTTAAAGATTATAATTAGAATCATTTATCTATCTTTATATGTGTGTATATTGTCTATAATGAATATATTATGTATTTATTTCTATATGTATTTTTAGATTTATATCAGCCTCTGTCGTTCTGTTCACAGCTGGCTGTGGCTTTATTATTCTGAGGTGAAATCTACTAGATAAATAGGTGATACTTATATAATGTTTTGTTTTATATTATCTATTGTTTTTTATATAAAATTTATTTGTGTGTATGTATTAATTTATTCAAGTTTATTCATTTTTTTCCATGTTGTTCCTTTTGTTTCTCCTATGTATTTTTACTTGCATTCATTTACTGCAATAAATTACTTCCTTGCTCAAAATCAGCCTGTGGCTGCTTTTATTCTGAGGTAAAATTTACTAGCTAATTATTAATAAATGGTTTACATGCTGTCGACGAAGCCATGATCTGCAAGCATCTGACCGACGTCTCCTTTGAGCTGTTGAGCCAAACGACCTTAAAAGGCAGATGCAAGCGGTAAGAATTAAAAACATTAACGATGTTCACGCAGTGGAGTGGGCTCTTTAAATTTTTGCGCTGTTGTGAAAACACATGACACGTGACAACATCAACATGGCGGATGTAGTACGTCTGAATTCCATTCATACTATCCTCATTCATACTATATAGAACGTACTTTTTTAATGGTCGAGAAGTACGTTCGAATTCAAATGTAGTACCTACACAAGTAGTATGCGATTTCGGACGAAGCCATTGTGTTTATACTAAGCGTTTCACGGTAGTTCCTGGCAATGGCAATGGGTGCCGCGGTTGCTATAGTCACTACATCTCACAATAAACATAGATGTGTATATATCTATGACAATAAACAGAACATAACGAAATACAAACCTAACTAAAGCACGAACAAACATTAAATAAACGAGCGCTACTTTTTGTTTTGTGAAAACTTATAAGTTATGCTTTTTACACTCATTTTACAGTTTAATATGTTACCATAGTCACTGCCCTACTACGCTCATATGATATTTTATTTGTGCAGGTCTTAAAAAATGTCTTAAGTCTTACATTTGAGCTTAAAAATCCTGCAGATACTGAGTTCAAGATGACTTAAGGGAGCTGTTTTGGTCCCTTAAATTTATCAAGGTGAAATAGTTACTAAGGACTTTGTAGCAAGGCTTAACTTAGATAATTAAGGGGAATACTTAAATGACAGCCTCTTAAGGTTCCTTAAGTTGACCCTTAGGATTTTTCTTGCAACCCAAGTTTCACCAAGTGTTGCCTTAAACTTATAACTAAGGGCTTTCATGCAACCGGGCCCAGAATGATCTTTTAAATCTTTTTGGTTATAGTTATCTTTTTCGGTGTGAACAGGAGTTTACACTTCAGTAGTGTTCACACAGTTTATTTACTGGCTTGTTTAATCTCACTTTTAAGCATAAGTTTCAACGAGGCTTCTTCAGAGGTATTACCGTGGCCCCAATCTTAACAACTGAATGTTTTCACAAAGCATTACTTTTCTTAGAAGACACTTATTTGGCTAATGGGACATTAAGTGAATTGAATGTGGCATGGGGCACCTGCCTCCAGTTTCAGCAAACTAAGCCTGATGTAAACGCAGGATGAGCTTTTGTCAGCTTTGACTTATGAGGTGGAGAGAGAGCTGCTACTGGGCCATTTCAGACACAAGCCTCCCTCTGAATTCCTCTTTCAATACTATTCTATTTGCGACTGGTGTGGGGCCAGACAGTAGATCCTTCTACAGATCCTAGTCTATAACAATCCCATAAAATACTAAAAAAATGCTCTTATCATAAACTAAAAATGTAGATTTATCAGCTCCTTGGCTTCAAAGTTGTGAAAATAACACCTGATAATTTATAGACAGGTAATGGTGGAATTAAAAAATGCATTTTTGAGCCCTGTAGAGTACATGTCCCCAAACGCATACTGCAAAGCAAAGTAATATGTGTAAATCAGTTTTATATGAGAGTGCTTGTGTGACAGAACGGGCAAGCCAGATAATGATTCCAAGTTTTTTTTTTTTTTTATTTATGGGGGAAAATGACTGGCTTAAAAGACATCAGCCGCCAGAAAAATTACACCAGGAAAGCCTCCAGGATGGTCATCATCTTCACTGAGCTAAGTGACGTTGGAATAAAGACCAACGTGCTTTACATGACAAACGGTTTAAGAGTCTTTCAGCTTACACTCCTGATTATTACAGTACGACTGTTTCAGAGAAGCATTCCACATCTCCCACAGCCCACTTGCCACTAATGGAGCAACGGCCTCGACTAACACATCACGGGTGTCTATAAAATCAACACTTTACTTCATCTTTTGTTAGCGGTATGGGTGAAAGAACAATTCGCATTCCTCTAGCAAAAAGTCATCATAAAAGATCAGAGCTCATTCACAGAGTTTATAAAAACTTTTGCTCTCTCTTCAAATAATCACTTCTGTAGCTGCACTCAGCACAGACTCGGATGGACAATGGTTGACAGCTTTGAGCCATGGAAAATCTGAGCATTAGAAGTGAACAAACGAGACATCTCATAAAAACGAAGGCTGCGTTTGATTGCACATCCTCTGTCCTTCACTAAGTTGAAGGACCCCTTTTCATGAGTGATGCACAATTTGACCAAATCTGGAGCCAATTATGCATCTCACGTTGGCTTGACTCCTCCTAGTCTAAATATGCCACACTGAGATCAAAATGTCTATTGACCACACAATGAATTTTTGATTTTTAGGAATGGAGACCTGTATTCTGCAAGATCAGAAAAGTCAAACTTCTTCTAATTTTTGATAAATTATGTGAATTAATATACTGTATGAAATATTTCGTCCACACATGATGAGTAATTATGGTTGTTCTAAGAGGAAAACTGTCATAAGTTTTCTGAAAAATGAAAAATGTTTGTGCAGAAGCTCTGTAGTTACATGCACATACTTAGCTACATTTTCCAAGCTGATGGAACATTTCCAGATGGCTCCAGTCGTGGCAGCTAGTAACTGCTTGTTTTCAGCTTCGTTGAGCAACATGACCAGTGGCTTCAGTCCGTCGTACTGCCGCACCAAATCACGGGTATGTTTATCTTCTGCACACTAACACAGGAGTGAAGCCACACAAACATACAGTACACAGATTTAGGCAGCATCAAGATGTGCGCCGCACTGACAATCAGAGCCAGGGCTAAATTAGTATTTTCATTTCAACCTCAGCCCTTTTACACGGTGCCAAAGAAAAGTGTAGTTGAGTGTGTACGGCCGTACCTTAAAGATAGCACTGGCACAGTGCATTTGGAGCTCCTGGTTGTCACAGCTGAGGTTCTTCACCAGATCCTCAATCATGCCCTCAGTCTGTATAGCAATTCTGTAGCTCTTCTGCCAACACAAACATGCAGAATGACTCTCTACGCTGAACACCTACTGTAAAAACCACTCTGCCTTGCCAAACAACACTGCGTGCAGCGGCGTAACGCTTATTTCATCCTAGGGTTTCTTGCTTCTGGCCTCATACAGTCATTCACATCTTCAAACTGGTCCTTTAATAGAAACAATCTGCCAGTCAAAAGTAAGGCGTGCTATTTTCAGTCGAGTGTCCTTGTATAGAGTGGCTTTACATATAGCATTTGAAGCTTGCATTGTGTTTCACAATATTTCTTTGTATTTAAATATACTTTATAGTATTTAATGCTATTTATAATGCTATGACATATAGATAACTGTTATGAAAATACATTTAGAATTCAAATTAAACTACTGTTCATAAGTTAGGGGTTTTATAAGGTTGCATTCATTTGATCAAAAAAGAAATATTGTGAAATATTTTAATTATTATTTTCTATTTTAATATTCTTTAAGATGTAATTTATTCCTGTGATGGCAAAGCTGATTTTAATTAGCTGAAGAACTTCCAGTCATAAGTGTCACATGATACTCCAAAAATAAATGTAATATGCTGATTTGGCGCTTAAGAAACATTACTTATCATCAATGTTGAAAACTGCTTAATATTTTTGTGGTGATCATGACATTTTTAGGATTCTTTGATGAATAGAAAGTTTAAAAGAACAGAATTTATTTGAAACATTTTTAACATTATAAATGTCTCTACTGTCACTTTTTATTTATTTATTGTATCTTTGCTGAATAATAGCATTATTATTTTTTTTAATTTCCTTCTACGTTGTACACAGACATACTATAGTATTTCAGACTTTGTTCTCCAGTTTTTCACAATTCTGCAATCTCTAAATCCAATGCAAAATCAACAAAATTTTGTGCGATCCTGCATAATTCGTCATTTTACTGCACAATAACATCAAAAATGTAGATTTCACAAAAACTAAATGATTTAGCTGAATTATCCCTAATTTTATTATGCATTTTGTTTGTTCTTTGCATCATGCATGACTGTTGTGCATCTAACAACTTATAATATGGTAAATGTGCTATCCTAATTATAAAAAAAAAAAAAAAGATTCTGTAAATTATCACCACAAAATCAAGTCATTTTGATTGCACAAATCACAAAAAAAAAGAAGAAGAATGCAATCCTGTAGGGAGTCAAAATTTCATGTTTAATCAAAAACAGTTACTTGCCTTTTTTTGGAATTATTTGTGAGATTTACTAGCAATTTCTGACTGAAAATAGCTTCAAAGGGAATCCTACATTAAATTTATTTCAGTGTAGCTATTAAAGAAATTTCAAATAAACATTTTAAGCATCTGCTTTTGGTTCAACATGATGAAGCAAACCTCAGAAGCGCACTCCTGCAAGGTTCCCACCACAGGGATGAGCATGTTCTTCTGTGATGACTTGAGCAGCCGGGCGAGCAGAGGGATTCCCCCGGCCCGACGGATAGACTCCTTGTTCCTGGTGCTCTTGCTGCAGCTCCAAAGAGCCAGAGCCCCACAGCGCGCCACCTCCGCATCCCTCTCCTGCTCCGCACTCAGAGACACACCATTAGGCAAGCAGTCCAACAACTCCACCTGCCAGAAACAACTTCAACTTTTCAAACGCACTTTCCTGTGCTTGAACTTTGAAATACTGCAATAGATTTGTCACTCTGCTTCACATGATATTATTATTATTACATTATTGTGCTTTATATTGTTTTAATTTCACTCCGCATTAAGGTAGGAGAGTTGTGTCATGTCAAAACGAACTTGAATGTTTTATTAATAGGGTCATGGTGTACTTTATGACATCTTCAGTGCACTTCTGTCACTGAGTCTGCAGGATGTGGAACACAATCTCCTGCCCTGAAGCTGCCAACATTCATCTAAACATTCATCATCAGCCAAAGACTGGCTGTTACTTAACAGGGCCTGAAAATTCAGACTATGTCACACCAAAATCTACAAATGACCACATCCTTCAAAGAGTAAATTTCATGTTTCCCCTGCCGTCAAGCCAGAAAGGCCGCTCTAACACAGCATTACACGCGCGTGCCATTCAGAGGTGGTCTGGGTCTTTAACTGTAACTAATCTATGATAGCTACATTGAGAACGTCCGAGTCTAGCCCCGAGTAAATATACAGAGCAGAGTAACACGCGAGCCCTAATCATACCGAGAGTCACTCTGTCAATAAACACACATGCCAGGATGAGGGGGGAGCACGACATTCAATCTGTTTTTACCTGCAATGTGCTCCCTTTGATGCTGGCATAGAAATTGATTGGGAGAAACAGTCTCGAAAGAAAGAGAGCAAGTAGAGAAATAGAGCATGGTATACGTATGTACCTTCAACATATGCTTCATCCTTTTGTCTCCTTTCCTTATGCAAGACTTTAATCACAGTCAGCCTGTTCTGACAAACACACAGGAACAGATTTCACGTTTCTCACCAGTCTCTTGATGCCACCATGTTGTCGGACCGTCCTACGGGCCCGTCTGAACTTGGCCACATTGGCGATGGTCTCTGCAGCCAGGCACTTCAGCTCTTTGTCAGGAGAGTCCAGGATGGACACCATGGTCTGCAAACCGCCCAGATCAGCGATGGTTTGACGAATCTGAGAGTTACAACTGATCTCCTTCAAGATCTTCAAAGAACCAATCTAACAGCAAGAGAGATTAAAGTATCAATTTTTAGAATAACTGTTTTACATATCTAATGCTGTTGAATTAATTGAAATGTATGGGTTTTCATTTTTTACATTTATGAACTTGCTGGAATTTTATGAAAGCTTCACCTTCTCTTTTACTTTACTGTTGTCATGTCAAGAGCAAAAATTGCTGTGGCCTCAACATATTTTTGTTTGATATGCCTTTATAATAGTAAGTGTTACTTGTGCATGTTTAATGTAACAATTAAATATTTAGTTCAAAGAGCTGGGGATAGTAAGTATTTTTCTGAAAGAAATGATAACTTGTATTCAGCATTTACACATTAAAAGACATTTATAATATTACAAAATATTTCTATTCCAAATAAATGCTGTTGCTTTGAACTTTCTACTGTTCAAAGAATCCTGAAAAAGTGTATCACAATTTCCCCCAAAATATTAAGCAGTACAACTGTTTTCAACATTGATAATTATAAGAAATGTTTCTTGAGCACCAAATAAGCACATTAGAGTGATTTCTGAAGGATCATGTGATACTAAAGACTGAAGTAATGATTCTGAAAATTCAGCTTTGCCAATCAGAGGAATAAAATACATTTTAAAATACATTTAAATTTTAATAATATTTCCAAATTTTGCTGTTTTTATTGTATTTTGATCAAATAAATGAAGCCTCTTGTGAACGTCAAAAATCTTTCCCACCACAAACTTTTGAACAGTAGTGTACATCTGTAAAAATATAAACTAAATAAATGAAAAACAGAAGAATAAACATTTCTCAGACTCAAACTGTGACCTCTGACCCAATTAATTGAGTCTGGATGCACTTACTTTACATCTGATGTCATCTGTGTCAAGCAGGTTGATGAGAACCTCCAGCCCCCCCACATCTCTGATAGCCAGCTGACACGTCTCCTGGCCCAGGTTAAAATCTCTCAGAGCACACAACACAATCACTGTGGCTGTCTGATTAGCCCCCTGTTCACACACAAACACATGTGCAGCAATTACATTAGATGCTCCATCATAACCCACAGACAGATGAACAAAAACAGCTGTTGTTTTATATATTTCATTAATCTAAATCATGTGAAATGACACACTGACTTTATACTGCATGACTTTATATGTGTTATATGCGTGAGTGTGAAGGCAGATGCGCACGGCCACATTTGCATCATATAATTCTTGTATTTTTTGCATCAATGGCGTAATTTCTCCATGAACCTCTTTTTTCGACCCATTTGACCCAAACCCCAAAATCATCTTGCCTTCGAGTCTTATTTTGTTGACCACATGTTGTGTATAAGTGTTTGGTATTGTGACTATAAACAGGGGTGGGGAGAGATCCTTTGATACAGACTACTGCTGTGCTGTGGCCTGAAACCATAGACAATGACCTAAGTTAGCAATTAAAAGAAAACAAGCTCTGAAATGTTGGAGATGATAATGGATTGGCCTTAGAAAAAGCTCTGTTTTGACAGTTGCTATATACACACAGTGTTTTAGGCTGGTCGTTCCTCAGAAGTTGCCTACACAGTGAGTACAACAAACCAAACACGTGGCATTTGTTGGGACAAGCTCCTTAACAGATATGTATCGCAGACGATTGCGGTTTTGATATCATTCACGGCATGTCTTTTATCGCTGGAATGAAATAATAGAAGGGCGAGTGACAGATAAATAAAGCAGAGGATCCAGCAAAAATACTACACTATTAATCATCTTTAATCAAGAAATTATGGCTTCTTTAGTGATTTCTGTTTGTTTAGGTCAAAACCACATATCTAAGATCAGCTTTCCCCTAGAGAAAACACCAGAAACTCGACTTCCACGTGTGTTTTTAATGTGATGCCTCGTTTTTCTCCTCCTTTTTTTATGGAGCGGCTCTTATGAATGCAAACAAAGACAGGCTTTTCTCTCCGAGGCTGGCGTTCAGCACATTGCAGTAGGTCCCAAAGAGGCGTGTAAGCTGCTGTAACGCTGCTCGTGCAGCAGACCTTTGAAATGTGACACTCAAGTTCAAAATTGAATAAACACTCGTGTTTCTTTTTCATAAAACGAGCAACAGATAAGATCCAGTGATTAGGCCAGTCTCGCACCCTTGTTTATTAGACACATGGTACGTCCCAGTTTGCATAACTATTTTATTCTGTTTTGTAGTACAAGTAGAACAAGTAGCCCCTTGTGAAAAGTAGGACACTTTAGCATAGTTTTAAAGAGAGTAGTTAAGGAAATAATATACTTTAAAAGAATATACTTATGTGGGAACTAAATGTAAAGATTTCAGGGATTTAATTGCATATTATTTGCAATTAAAGAGTGGCGTGAAATAGAATGGAAGAATTAAATAAAATGGCAAAGAAAAAATACTATAAGCAATTATTTTCATAATTATGGCCAGTAAGTAATAAATGGCTGATATTAAAATATACAGTGGGTACGGAAAGTATTCAGACCCCCTTAAATTTTTCACTCTTTGTTATATTGCAGCCATTTGCTAAAATCATTTAAGTTCATTTTTTCCTCATTAATGTACACACAGCACCCCATATTGACAGAAAAACACAGAATTGTTGACATTTTTGCAGATTTATTAAAAAAGAAAAACTGAAATATCACATGGTCCTAAGTATTCAGACCCTTTGCTGTGACACTCATATATTTAACTCAGGTGCTGTCCATTTCTTCTGATCATCCTTGAGATGGTTCTACACCTTCATTTGAGTCCAGCTGTGTTTGATTATACTGATTGGACTTGATTAGGAAAGCCACACACCTGTCTATATAAGACCTTACAGCTCACAGTGCATGTCAGAGCAAATGAGAATCATGAGGTCAAAGGAACTGCCTGAAGAGCTCAGAGACAGAATTGTGGCAAGGCAAAGATCTGGCCAAGGTTACAAAAAATTTCTGCTGCACTTAAGGTTCCTAAGAGCACAGTGGCCTCCATAATCCTTAAATGGAAGGCGTTTGGGACGACCAGAACCCTTCCTAGAGCTGGCCGTCCGGCCAAACTGAGCTATCGGGGGAGAAGAGCCTTGGTGAGAGAGGTAAGGAAGAACCCAAAGATCACTGTGGCTGAGCTCCAGAGATGCAGTCGGGAGATGGGAGAAAGTTGTAGAAAGTCAACCATCACTGCAGCCCTCCACCAGTCGGGGCTTTATGGCAGAGTGGCCCGACGGCAGCCTCTCCTCAGTGCAAGACACATGAAAGCCCGCATGGAGTTTGCTAAAAAACACCTGAATAAGATTCTCTGGTCTGATGAGACCAAGATAGAACTTTTTGGCCTTAATTCTAAGCGGAATGTGTGGAGAAAACCAGGCACTGCTCATCACCTGTCCAATACAGTCCCAACAGTGAAGCATGGTAGCATCATGCTGTGGGGGTGTTTTTCAGCTGCAGGGACAGGACGACTGGTTGCAATCGAGGGAAAGATGAATGCGGCCAAGTACAGGGATATCCTGGACGAAAACCTTCTCCAGAGTGCTCAGGACCTCGGACTGGGCCGAAGGTTTATCTTCCAACAAGACAATGACCCTAAGCACACAGCTAAAATAATGAAGGAATGGCTTCACAACAACTCCGTGACTGTTCTTGAATGGCCCAGCCAGAGCCCTGACTTAAACCTAATTGAGCATCTCTGGAGAGACCTAAAATTGGCTGTCCACCAACGTTTACCATCCAACCTGACAGAACTGGAGAGGATCTGCAAGGAGGAATGGCAGAGGATCCCCAAATCCAGGTGTGAAAAACTTGTTGCATCTTTCCCAAAAGACTCATGGCTGTATTAGATCAAAAGGGTGCTTCTACTAAATACTGAGCAAAGGGTCTGAATACTTAGGACCATGTGATATTTCAGTTTTTCTTTTTTAATAAATCTGCAAAAATGTCAACAATTCTGTGTTTTTCTGTCAATATGGGGTGCTGTGTGTTCATTGAGGAAAAAAAATGAACTTAAATGATTTTAGCAAATGGCTGCAATATAACAAAGAGTGAAAAATGTAAGGGGGTCTGAATACTTTCCGTACCCACTGTATGCTATTTTATCTAAAATAAAATAAAACGCACATAAAATCATTCATCTTGATTGCTATGTGAATTTATGCATCAAAACATTATCATTTGAAATTTGCTAAAGGTTACATTTAACAGTGTTATTAAATTAGTGTTTTTTAAGATTAACTTTAAATGAGTTTTAGATGATGGCATGGATATTGTTAAAAAATAACATATGGTGACTATATATTGCACATCTCTAAACAGTAGCACTTGGTATAATATGTTTTGGAAGAAGACAAACAATGAACGTGGATATGAGAAAAGGAGAATATCAGATCAAAGAGATCAGAACATGATAGGACTCATAATGAAGAATGAAGGGTAGAGTTGAAAAAAAAGGGATGGGGAAATTTGAAGAAACTAATGCTAGGTACACACCACAAGATAATCGGGCTGATTTTGGGCCGATTTCTCCCCTTCCTAATCCTAGGTAATGTCCCGATTATCTTGGTGGTTCTAAAGATTATCTTATCAGATTTCCCTGTGGTGTGAGGTGTGTTAAGAGTGACTGAATCTGCTCGGAAGAACGTTGGAGGCGTCCCGATCGCAAATCGTAAATATTCAACACGTTCAGATCAGAAATCCTGATGTGTGGGGGGAACCCCGAGGACACCACACACTATAGGAGCAAAACGGTTAAATCAAGGATTTTTTGTCCTCATGTTTGTGGTCTCTCACATTTTGAAGATCTTATAAGATTTTAAAAATCTTTTAGTTTGTACCCAGCATAATAAGAGCAATGAAGGAGACAGACAGAGACAGTGATAAGAAGTGAGAAAAATAGTCATAAAGCCCTTTCACACATACAGACTTTTGCGGAAAATTACCGGTAAATTGCCGTAAAGAGATCATGTGTGAACAGGACCTTTTCAAAAATACCGGTAAATTCGTTCCGGCAATTTACCGGTATGAGAAGTTGTAACATTACCAGTAAATTGCCGGAATTCTGCTGTGTGTGAACGCAGAAGGAAAGTTACCGGTATGAGCACGTACGAGTTCAGAACGCGGTGACGTAAGACGTCTACTCCGGACCAATCCAGAGCCGTTGAAATTCAAAATTCAACAGCTCTGGGCCAATCATAACATTCTGATGTAGATGACGCATTTACTTTATTTGGCGCTGTGTTTGAAGTCGTGCGATGTCTCTGGGCCAAAAGAAGCAGCATGAACGTGAACATTTGGCACAAAAATGAAAACATCAACAAAAACACTGATCGCGTTTACCCCTCCATGTTTACAAACACAACACCGTGAGGCGCAGCCGTTTAGAGGTCATTTCTGTTTTATGATGTCACAGAATTTACCGGTAATTTAAAACCGAATGGTGCTTTACCGGAAAAAAGACGGAATGCTGTTGCCTGTGTGAACAGCGCAGTTTTGAATTTACCGGTAAAGTCGTTCTGGTAATTTTATGGCAATTTACTGGTATTACTATGTGAAAGGGGTTATAGAGAGGTAGAGACAGAAAGATACAGAAGAAGAAAGCAAGAGTGAGAGAAAAAGCACATGTGTTGTCCACATTAAGTGGCTGGACCAAATGTGAACCGAAACTAGCAGTGAATCCACTGCACTTTCTGTCTTGCCACTCTCTCGGTCTTCAAAGCATTTGATGGGTTAGCAATGAACCTTGTAAAAACATGAAGCTATATTTAGTACTGATACCAGGGAAAAAGAAATCCAATGTTCATATGCTTTCATTTGCTAGCAGCTTTGGTCTCAATGTGCTGTAGACATTCTTTACAAATCAGAAAACATCTGAAGGTCTTTTATAATGTCTCTGTCTTGAATCTAACGGGCCCTCACTCACAGTCTGTGGTGTGAAGACAGATGTTTAGGACAGATGCACACACAGATAAAAGCTGTGAACACGGATGACTGACAGGTTTATCATTTGAAATTACTATACACCTTACTCACATTAATGTTATAGAGTTTGAGTTTGTGCTATCTCACCTCTCATATGTGACTGCAGGATGTGCAAACTTACTTAGGGATGTTACTACACTTACTACTGTATATATAGCAAATCTCAGCTCCAGGCCTGGCTCCACGTGGGGGCTAGGGTGAGCCAGAAGCTTTGCTAACCCTAGCCAAGAACTAGAACTCAAATCAGGGCTCCTGCGCTGTTTTCTGTGTGCACGCACCCAAAGCATGCACACTGAGAGCCACAAGTCAAACAGCGTTCTATTACTGTATTGAGTTTTTTTGCATCTTATCATGCTTAAATTAACATATCAGTCACCTGGGTGCCCATATCGGCGAGTATTTTCGTAAGAAGTCTTAATGGAGTTAAAAATAAAAAATCTTAATGAATGTAAAGAGTTAGGAGAAAATCTGATGTGTCGGCAGCTGAATATACCTTCTGTCTTATGTCATTAATGTTAATTAAAGAATAAAAGAAAATCACTCTGCTCCGATTGACTGAATAACTTCTTTACCTTTAATATGGATTCATCTGTATTTTCATTTATACATTATAGTATTTTGTACCTGAATACCATTGTTAGGCCTACCAGAAAAAACTTAAAGCAATTTTATTTTATTTGTATCTTTGTTCTATTGTATTTATTTGTGTTTTTGCTAGTAATTTTCCATTTGTTCTTATTTTATTACTTTCATATTATCACATAGCTATATTAATAAAGTTTAATTCATTGAGTTGGAATAATTAAGATTTTTCAATATTTTTGAAGCATATTAGAATATTTCTGAAGGATCATGTGACAATGAAGACTAGAGTAATGGCCTCTGAAAATTCAGAAAGGCTTTGCCATCACAGGAATAAATTATATTTTAAAATGTATACAAATATAAAACAAATTTAAACTGTAATAATATTTCACAATATTACTGTTTTACCGTATTTTCGATCAAATGCATATAGCATTGGTGAGCATAAGAGACATTTCAATTTCAAAAAAACATTTAAAAATACTTAATACTTCTTTCTTTGGGTACTAAAATAAAATGTTGGGAAGTTTTTTAAATTTGAATAAAATGAAAACAAAGACTTTCAAACAACATGAGCCAATATTTTATTCACAATAGAACATAGAGAACATAAATGTTTAAAAGTGTAAAATTTGACACTTTTATCCACTAAATGAGCTCATTTCAAATTTGACGCCTGCAACAGGTCTCAAAAAAGTTGGCACGGGGGCAACAAAGGGCTGAAAAAGCAAGACATTTTGAAAAGAGAAATGAGAAATCTCTGTGCGTAAGGGACAAGGCCTAAGACCTTTGTTGGATGCCCGTGGTCTTCGGGCCCTGAGACGACACTGCATCACTCATCGGAATGATTCTATCATTGACATTACTAAATGGGCCCAGGAATACTTCCAGAAACCAATGTCGGTAAACACAATCCGCCGTGCCATCTGCAGATGCCAACTAAAGCTCTATCATGCAAAAAGAAAGCCATATGTGAACATGGTCCAGAAGCGCCGTCATGTCCTACAGGCCAAGGTTCATTTAAAATGGACTGTTTCAAAGTGGAAAAGTGTTCTATGGTCAGACGAGTACAAATTTGACATTCTTGTTGGAAATCATGGACGCAGTGTCCTCCGAGCTAAAGAGGAGGGAGACCTTCCAGCATGTCATCAGTGTTCAGTTCAAAAGCCAGCATCTCTGATGGTATGGGGGTGCATAAGTGCATACGGTATGGGCAGCTTGTATGTTTTGGAAGGCACTATGAATGCTGAAAGGTATATTGGTTTTAGAGCAACATATGTAATGCACAAAATAGAAGTGTACGGGTGCTGAATTGGCCTGCCTGCAGTCCAGGGCCCGTATTCATGAAAAATATTAGCGCTAAGAGTTGCTCCTAGTAACAAAATTCTAAGGAAACTCTTAGAAATCTGGGTGTTTCCCCTTAAAATTAAAGAAAAGATCCTAGTAAAGAAAAAAGTAATTCAGAAAGCATCTTAACCCTTAAAAGAGGTCTTAAGGTCCAACATTGTTAGGAGTACGCACGAGGACTTTTAAGAGGCTTAAGAGTTTCTTTAGCAGTGGAGAAAATAGACGAAACCTGAAGAGGGAGAAGAGATGTGTTGCACACAATGCATGACAGTGAGTTAATAAGACGCTATACATTAGATCGTGCAGGGATCATGTCTGTGACCGATCTTATTAGAGACAAGCTAATATCCGACACTGCGCAGAAATGCCATAGTGCCAGAAATGGAAGTAATCACTACAGTAACTACATTAACTTATTTGGCAACTGGAAAAATGCAACTCTGCAGCAGCGGTGATTTGGGTCTGTACCTGACAGCACTTTCAGAACCTTATTGTGTCGCTGTTCATTTCCTATAAAATACGTTAAGTATGACAGCATGGTAAATAAAAAATAAAGAATATATATACATATATAATGTGTGTGTGTGTGTGTGTGTGTGTGTGTGTGTGTGTGTGTGTGTGTGTGTGAGTGAGTGAGTGAGTGAGTGAAAGAGAGAGAGAGAGAGAACGGTAAAACAGGAAAAATTACGCCTGTAATTTCAAAGTGAAGGCTTGTAATAAACCCTACTCTTAAAAGCTTCTTGGACAACCAACCAATCACAGTCTTCAAAAGACTGTGTCATAGCTAGCAACGGGGTCAGCCCCGCCTCCTCACTAAGATAAAAGTTTTTGTCTTTTCCTCGCTCAGAGTTGCTCTCAGATTGGTCCTGAATCACTTTTAAGCTAAGACTCCTAGTTAGAAATTTTTAAGCTAAATTAGGAGCTTTCTGAGAGGATTCTTAGAATCTTTAAGAAAACGGGCCCAGATCTTTCACCTATAGAGAACATTTAGCGCAACATTAAACAAAAAACACGTCACAGACGACCACAAACTCTTCAGCAGCTGGAAACCTGTATCAGGCAAGAATGAGACCAAATTCCAACACCAAAACTCCAGAAACTCGTAACCTTGATGCCCAGATGTCTTCAAACTGTTTTGAAAAGAAGAGGAGATGCTACACCATGGTAAACATGCCCCCGTCCCAACAATTTTGAGACCTATAGCAGGCATCAAATTTGAAATGAGCTCATTTTGTGCATAAAATTTCTCAAGTTTAAACATTTGTTATGTTATCTATGTTCGGTAACACTTTATTTTAGGGTCTCTTAACTAGTTGCTTATTAGCATGCATATTACTAGAATATTAGCCATTTATTAGTAGTAATTAAGCACATATTAATGCCTTATTCTACATGATCTTATTCTACATCCCTAATCCTACCCAATACCTAAACTTAACAACTACCTTACTAACTATTAATAAGCAGCAAATTAGGAATTTATTGAGGGAAAAGTCATAGTAAATAGTGAATAAGTGTTCCCTATTCTAAAGTGTTACCCTATGTTCTATTGTGAATAAAATATTGGCTCGTGATTTGAAAGTCTTTTAGTTTTAATTTTATTCAAATTTAAAATACGTCCCAACATTTACGGAATTCGGGTTTTAGAATAATTTCCATACTTTCTTTTATAATTTCTTTAAGGTACTAACATGTACCCTTAAGGGGCAAATAAGGTACAAAGGTGCACCCCAATGAGATCTTTTATTTATTTAAAATAAAGTAAAATCAAATGTATTATATATTAAATCTCAACTGTTTATAACGTCACAAAATGTAAGCTACCGTATTGACCCGAATATAAAACGATGTTTTTTTTCTTAGAAATTCATCTGAAAAATTGCGGTCGTCTTATATTCAGGGTCTAGACTCTAGACTTTGACGTTTCAATAATACACCCACAACAATAGGTGGCGCCAAATACGCGTAAAACAAGTGTGCCATGAAATATGTACTGTAATGCGTGTTGTAAAGATTGCGAGTGAAAACAAAAGAAAAAGAAAAGCTTACAGCGGAATGAGTCCTGACTGTCATGTTAGCCTGATGGGACCAAAAACATCCTCTGTAAGTGATTTTAAAACGTAAGACAGTACCCAGATTTGAAGACTACAAAAAGGATTTCACTTCTACTGTTAATAACATTTTGGTAGGCTACTATGAGATGGATAGACTAAATGTTATATAATTCAGATGGGCTACCTGTTATTTTTATGGTATACCAGGGCTGTACGTTAACTTTTTTTGCACATAGCACTGGTGCTACAGAGGTTGAAAGTTTTGTAGCACAGGCCAAACAGTTGTAGCACAAGTTAGGGGTGGGTGATATGGCAAAAATATCATAGCACCATTTTATTCAGGAACACCACGATTCACGATTTTATAATGATTTAGGCCATTTAGGCCAAAGTGGGCGAAGATTAAATTTTTTGGCATTTTACCTTTGTTATTAGAAAATAAGAACAAAGGATATACATTACAAATACACATAATATACAAATAAAACAAACAGTGCTTTATTTTTCAGGTACAGTATTTAGCAATAAAATTAAATATTAAAAAACACTACATACATCAATTTCACATTTAAGCAACTGTATTAAAGCTCATCAGTCATGAGCAGTGAGTGATTTTTCTGTTTTTTTTTATTAATTTATTTATTTTTTTAAATTAATATTAAAGGAATAGTTCACCCAAAAATGACAATTCTGTCATCTGTCTGTCAATTCTGTCATAGTGTTTTATTTTTATAGGCTATCATCATTTTCTCACTCTCAAATTGTTTTAAACCTGAATTAGTTTCTTTCTTCTGTTGAACATAAAAGCTATTTTGAAGAATGTGGGTAACCAAACGACTTCAATAGTTTTTGTTTTTTTCCAATGTGGACCAGCTACTGTTTGGTTAACCACATTCTTCAAAGTATCTTCTTTTGTGTTCAGCACAAGAAATAAATTAATACAGGTTTGGGACAATATGTGAGTGACTGAGTAAATAATGACAGAAATTCAATTTTTGGGTGAACTATCCCTTTAATGACAGTCGGCAGCATGTTTAGTTCTGTCCCTTTAAGACCTGCATGCATCTGTTTCTCTCTAAACTATTTACTTTCATTTAGACATAACTGTGTTTATACATTGTGTGTTTTTGACAGTATTAGACGTGAAATCAATCAGACGCGAAAGATAACTTATAAGTTGAGTTAAGTCTTAAACTTAAGTCTAGTAGTCGCTGTTTGAAAGTGTGCGCGTGCTTCATGTGTATGCGCTCAAGAAGCACATAAGAACAGCACATGAATTAAATGTTTAACCGGCAAGGCTTTAAAGCACATGCAAATAATGCACTTTTGTGCAACTCTACTGCTGAGATAACATTTGATATGAATATTTGTCACATTGTACTGTATATTGATACGGTGGCGCCAATGCAGCTGATAATGTGCACTGTAGCACGATACTACGATATTTCTTCAAAAGCAGACCATGGCGTGGAGACATTTTAATCGTCCACCATCAAAAATCGTCATATCGCACGCCCCTAACAAGTATAATTATATATGTTGCACTGTACAGCCCTGTATATCAAAAAGTGTATATTTTTAAATGTGATTGTTGGTACATTTTACCAGTATTTACCATACTTTCAAAACAATTAAAATAGGAAAAATATGCAATATGAAAATAAATAAAAAATTTCTCAGTAAAACACAAGATTTGGTTTTCAAAAAGCCTTTTTCCAAAAGGTATATCTGGAAAAAGGGGGGTTGTCATATAATCAGGGTCGTCTTATATTCGGGTCAATACGGTATATTATCACACCGCTCTATATATTGGATAGTTTTTAGTTTTAGATTATTTCATTTATTTAACAGGGACAATGCACAACAGAAGTGTTGTGCCAGAGTTAGCTATAAAGCTAATTTGCATCTGCAGTCCCTCGGCAGTATTTAAAAATACTAAATGTTGTATACTTTCTAATATAAACTGGTATTAAATTCCATTTTTCTGCTGCTCTAACTGAAAAAGCAGATTGTCCAAAAAGTTCTCTTATATTTAGTCAAACAATCACCTCTAACTGATAACCTAGTCTGCCTAATATTGTCCTTACAGAAAGTCACACATTGTTTAAGAGGTGGTGGTGCAATATCACGAAGTAGTTTATACATCAAACACACATCAGCAAAAAAAACAAAACACAAATTGTCAAAAATCAATTATTTATATTTTTGAATAATATTGCAGTGATGATAGCTCCTTGGCTTTTTAGCTAAATTTTTCACAGCTTGTTAATAAATAGTATATAATGGATTTAACGTAGTTTTACTTATATGGGACCAACTTACACAATAAGATAAATGAGGGAGAATCATTGTATGCATAAAGAGTTTAGCAGCAGCCACAGGTAATTGGTGCCTAATATTCCTGAAGATCATCAAGCTTGCTCTAGCACTTTTAGAGATCTTTTTTAATATGTTTTTTATTATTATTATTTAAATTAGAATCCATAATCATACCCAAATATTTAAAATGCTCAACAACTCTCTTGATGGAAAAATACATTCCCACAATTTTGCTCACATTAAGAGTAAGGCAGGAATGACAACCAATCCGAGACTTTGTTCAATGCAGCAGTAAGTTTGATAGCAGCTTGTTCTTTTGTCTTAGCAGAAGTATAAACAACTGTATTATCGGCATACATCTGAACCTGGACCTCTGGACAAACTGTAGGCAGATCATTAACATATAAGCTAAACAAAATTGGTCCAAGAATCGACCCCTGTGGGATTCCAATATTATAGTCAAGAATTGGTGAGCATACATCATTAATTCTTGTGCATTGTTTTCTTAAATTTAAGTATGATTCCATCCATTTTAATGTATTAGTAGAAAAATTTAACTTTGATAATTTAGATAAAAGAACATTATGATTAACGGTATCAAAAGCCTTTTTAAAATCAAGGAAGACCGCACCAACAACACATCTCCTATCAAGACTGGATTTAATTTGTTCCACGAAATAACAGATTGCTGTCTCCGTAGAGTGATGTGCCCTAAATCCAAACTGCATAGGATGTAATGGAAAATAACCAAGATTTAAATGCTCTACTAACTTATTGCAAACAACCTTTTCAATTACTTTAGAAACAACTGGAAAAATACTGATAGGTCTGTAGTTAAGCTACATTAGCAGGATCACCAGTCTTCAATATAGGTATTATATATATATATATATATATATATATATATATATATATATATATATATATATTTATATATTATAGGTATATATATAATAAGTTTTTCAAAGAACTTGTTCATGTCTATTAGACACATGAAAAAGAAATTCCAGGTTCCCATTACTTCTCTTTCTTTGCACTGAGCAATTTACTTACACAAACCTGTTTACATTTTTGCAGGACAGGGCAGCTCACTACTTCTGAAAATGCAAAATGTATATTTATTATTTATTATTAGATTTGTTTACCTCCCTGTGCCCACATACTGTATTTTGATGCAGCTAAATTCTCAATAAAACGGTTTTCATTGGTATATTTTACTGTTTCTGTTGTCAGACAACGGAATGAATATGAAATAGTGACTGAAATGCGACCCATTAAGACTAGGCTAACCAGCTCTCCTTTCCAAGATGTTAATCTGCACAAAAATCCTGATAACCGAGCAGTCGTCTGATGAAATCAAATACACATAAGATAATGACAATAGCTATGCTGTGATTTTGGCTATACATAATATCTGTGTTTAACTGAAAGCGCTGCTCCTCTCCGCCGCTCGCTGAACAGAGCAGATGCACAGAGAGGGAAAGAAAGGGGTGTGTTTGGGCCAACCCTAAAGATTTGTCGCTAGCCGCTTTTTTGAAGAGGGGGGAAAAATAAGTCGCTAAAGGGATCTGCAAAGTCGCTAAGTTGGCAACACTGTGCATCTCCATTTCTCCAACTACGGGCTAGGCCACGGGTCAAACAGAAAATGCGCGTTGTGTTAATACAATTTGTGCCGTTAAAATTAATTGGCATTAACTTTGACAGCACTAATATATATAAATAAATAAATAATTATATATGACTTGATTAGGAAAGCCACACACCTGTCTATATAAGACCTTACAGCTCACAGTGCATGTCAGAGCAAATGAGAATCATGAGGTCAAAGGAACTGCCTGAAGAGCTCAGAGACAGAATTGTGGCAAGGCACAGATCTGGCCAAGGTTACAAAAAAATTTCTGCTGCACTTAAGGTTCCTAAGAGCACAGTGGCCTCCATAATCCTTAAATGGAAGACGTTTGGGACGACCAGAACCCTTCCTAGAGCTGGCCGTCCGGCCAAACTGAGCTATCGGGGGAGAAGAGCCTTGGTGAGAGAGGTAAAGAAGAACCCAAAGATCACTGTGGCTGAGCTCCAGAGATGCAGTCGGGAGATGGGAGAAAGTTGTAGAACGTCAACCATCACTGCAGCCCTCCACCAGTCGGGGCTTTATGGCAGAGTGGCCCGACGGAAGCCTCTCCTCAGTGCAAGACACATGAAAGCCCGCATGGAGTTTGCTAAAAACACCTGAATAAGATTCTCTGGTCTGATGAGACCAAGATAGAACTTTTTGGCCTTAATTCTAAGCGGTATGTGTGGAGAAAACCAGGCACTGCTCATCACCTGTCCAATACAGTCCCAACAGTGAAGCATGGTGGTGGCAGCATCATGCTGTGGGGGTGTTTTTCAGCTGCAGGGACAAGACGACTGGTTGCAATCGAGGGAAAGATGAATGCGGCCAAGTACAGGGATATCCTGGACAAAAACCTTCTCCAGAGTGTTCAGGACCTCAGACTGGGCCGAAGGTTTACCTTCCAACAAGACAATGACCCTAAGCACACAGCTAAAATAATGAAGGAATGGCTTCACAACAACTCCGTGACTGTTCTTGAATGGCCCAGCCAGAGCCCTGACTTAAACCTAATTGAGCATCTCTGGAGAGACCTAAAATTGGCTGTCCACCAACGTTTACCATCCAACCTGACAGAACTGGAGAGGATCTGCAAGGAGGAATGGCAGAGGATCCCCAAATCCAGGTGTGAAAAACTTGCATCTTTCCCAAAAAGACTCATGGCTGTATTAGATCAAAAGGGTGCTTCTACTAAATACTGAGCAAAGGGTCTGAATACTTAGGACCATGTGATATTTCAGTTTTTCTTTTTTAATAAATCTGCAAAAATGTCAAAAATTCTGTGTTTTTCTGTCAATATGGGGTGCTGTGTGTACATTAATGAGGAAAAAAAATGAACTTAAATGATTTTAGCAAATGGCTGCAATATAACAAAGAGTGAAAAATTTAAGGGGGTCTGAATACTTTCCGTACCCACTGTATATATACATATATATATCTCCAACTTTACCTGCATACATAAAGTGATAAATACTACATAGCAATTTTTAGCTGCTTGATAGTTTACATCTTCCCAAAATGTACTTTATATTATCACCCAGCTATAATTTGCTAAATGCTACTATAATGTATGAAGATATTAACATAAAGCTGCTTCAAAAAAGTGCAAACTGTGAAAAGCTCTACAAAATTAAACTGAGTTCACTCACTCACAGATGTATCAGAAATAACCTTATGCACTATAAAATGGTGTCAACGTCCTTTAGAAAATGTTTTCACTTGCTTTTTCCATTTGGATGACAAAGAATGATAATGCTGCCCAGGTTTGCAGGCCTTATCTGACAGCTGTATTAAAACGTCTTCAGAAAAAAGGTTGGAAACATTCATCTGTGATCAAGGTTAAAAAGGCAAAAAAGCTTGTTGCACTGCTCTCTACTTGTTGAAAACATTTGTCTTCAATAAATAACCAAGCCTAGTGGTATCTGAAATAATTTAACTGTCACAAAACTAACGAGTGAGCTGATAGATTGTAGTTCAGTTCAAGAGCAGAAAAGCAGGTCCCAGTGACAGCACAAGCTGTGTGTCACCATAAAAATCTATCCTGAGGAAAGAATACTTGAAATGTTTAGCAAAAAACAGTGTGGAATGAGCCAGCATTCATAAATCCTGCCCATTGCAGACAGAGCTCAGAAAATTAGCAAATTCTTCTGAAGAGCAAATCACAGATGGATGAGAAAACAGAGAAAGAAAGCAGAAAGGAAAAAAGGAGGAAAAGACAAACAGAGAATGGATATATAAATAAAACCCAAGAAGAAAACAAAGCTGTACTGATGCTCTGGAGAAAATTGAGATGACAGAAAGAAAAAAAAGTGTCAGAGTGATCAGGAGAACAAGGAGGTATTAGGAAAAGAGAATGTGAATGTTCATTCTGGCACGAGTGTTGTGTATGATACACACATTAGAGTTAATTTATAGAGAAGCTGACTGAGGTCTGATCATTATCATTTATCCTCAATTAAGCAGCCAGCTCTCCAGAGCAAGATAAAGACAGCTGTATAAATGATTTACACAGAGAGAAGCCATAGAGCCACAGAGCAGAGCCGTCTCCTCTAGATTTAAGAGCAAAGAGGTATCGGATTTAATGGGCAGTATTAACTTGATGCAAAACAGCATATCCACAGCGTATTTACGAGCGCCTACTCTTGCAAGCGTACACACACACACACACACACACACACACTCAAACCATTTGGATGGAATGGGTGTACTGCTGTAGATAATACTGTTTATCTTTATGTAAATTTCAGCTGCTGTCTCTTATGGTAGATAAGAGACATAGACACCAGAATGACAAACTGCTGAGCTGCTGAGTATTTTTTATTTACACTATTGTTCAAAAGCTTGGGGTCAGTAAGATTTTTTAATATTATTATTATTATTTTTTTTTTCAGCATAGATATAACAATCTGATCAAAAGTGACAGTAAAGACATTTATAATGTCACAAAAATTTCAACTTCAAAAAATATCATGGTTTCCACAAAAATATTAAGCAGCACAATTGTTTTCAACACTGATAATAATAAGAAATGTTATTTGAGTACTAAATCAGCATATTACAATCATTTCTGAAAGATCATGTGATCAACGGCTGCTGAAAACTCAGCTTTGCCCTCACAGAAATAAATTACATTTTAAAATCTATTAAAATATAAAACCATAATAATAATAATACATTAACAATATTTGAAATTATTTTAACCAAATAAATGCAGCCTTGGGAAGCATAAGATTCTTTTTGAATCATAGTGTACTGAATGTCATATTGGTAAAGAGAATAGAATTTTGCTGGTCATGTAATCTCAATGAAATCGCTCTATATATATATATATATATATATATATATATATATATATATATATATATAAAGCTTTTATTAGAATACGGATTTGAGCATGCACCTTTTATAAAGCTTATTCAAAAATAATATTAAATTTATACAGGGATAAAGCTTTTTTAATGAAGAAAAGCAATCTGCATCACACAGGACTGAGATGAAGAGCACCAGCAGCTTGATCTGACACATTCATTTTATTACTCATTTTGTCCAGTAGAGGGAGCAAGACCTCATAACGGCCATGCTAGATAACAAGATGTGGGCATTACTCTGGTTACACATATCAACTGTTCTATTCTTCTCCGACTACGCAGATGGAAAAGTGTAGCCTTTGCAGATGATTTATTCTTTAAATTAATTTCATGCTGAGGATTATTTAAAAAAAAATCTAAAATCCATTTATGCACATCATTTTTCCGAGAGAGTATTTCTCAGTCTTGTAGTCTGCAAGAAACAGTGAGCGCTATGTATGTGAGGATTGAGCTACTGCAGAGAGAGAGATCCAGATTTAGACATTTCCTGAGCAGACAGAGACACTCTGCAACGTTTCAGTCAAATTGAGTCAGTAATATAAAATTTGGCTAATCACATTGGTGAAAATTGCAAACACTATTTCAGCATATAAGAGCATTAAGGCACAAGCAATTCACTTACTTACAAGCGATTAACAAGGAGCAGAACGGGGTAATTGGGAGAAGGAAGAGTGAGAGAGAATGTTTCTATGCAACTCTGTTTGCCTGCCATGTTTCTCTAATTCAAGCTAATGAGGCAGTTGGGCTGAATCTAGTGAGACAAACAGCCCATGGCCACCTCCTCTACACACTGACGCAGTTACAAAGTGTGTCTGTGAATGTGTGAACGTGCAATTATACTCAACGCTCGTTCTTTGACATCCAGGCAACGACTGAATGGAGTTTGGTGTGTGTAATATGTTTTGCGGTCTGAAGACATGCACGATTTCTTAATATAACACTAATACTGCCATGAACATCATGAAAGGATATAGTCACTGGTGCAAACTGCCCTGCGTACATGTGTACAGAAAGGCAAACATGAAGACATGTAAATGTACAGTTCAGGTAATGTACACTGCAAAAATATCCCTAGATAAACAGCCATTAAAGCACAAGTCCGATCATTCATGCATCACCTTATAGAAACGTAATCTCCCAGAAATACAAACACATGTCTATACCCCGGAATAGAGCAGAAGAAAAGACAGAGGGGAGGAGAAAATCTGAACCTTCACTCCAAAAATAAAACAGATATTTAGTTTGGCACAGACTGTTTCGGCTTCTGATGGTAATGACATTATAAGAGCGCTACTGGACAAACCCTCATAAATAAGAACTGTGGTTTCCAGACAGATAGAATGCTGGGAAGGGCACGCTACAAACACATCCTGTCTAGAGTTGAACACAGCACTGTAACAAACGCATCCCCAAACACCTCACACAAATCACAAAAAACAAACTTCTCAAAACCACTTTCCAAACGATCATTCGGTGAGAATCAAACAGGATTTTGTTATCAAGTGCTTCTTTTTCCTGATGTTTGGTAGAGAATGAGCACCACCCCTTTGGGAAAATCACATTCGTTATCCTGTGTTTTACTGGGCTAAAAATATCTACCTGCGGCTGAACTTTGCTTGGATGTTTTTCTTTACATGATTTATAGCTCGCTACACTGAAGAAGATCCTTTTAAAAATGTGCACGCACTGTGCCCTCGGGTGTTTGACATCAGTGCCCTTTTTATCTAGAGTAGGCCTATACCTTCTATGATAATATTTACTAAATTATAAAAGGAGGTGATATGCCTTTCAATTATTTTATTCTCATATGTTAATGCAAATTGAGTTATTTGTAAACACCGTTTTAATGTATTGACTAGGGGTGTTGCAATATACCAGTGTTGATGATAAACACGACATTTAGAAAATGAAATACTGATATCATGTTAATACTACACATGATAATATGGTAAATAATCCTGTGCCATTATCTGGTCAACACTCCAACAAGTGGGAATACTGCACCTTAATGCTGGTTGCAAACAACCATAAAACAGAAAAAAGACAACGATGCTGTGTAGGTAGTACTGCTGCACAAAAATCATGTCAGAGGACATGCCAGACAAAAATGAGACACTCTGCCTGTACTCGAATAAATGGGAAATTTTTTGGACTCCGTTAAAAAGATGGGATATTAGACACTCCAGACTTGCCATGTCCCCGAAAAATGTTCAGCCTAAAGCCAACTCAAAGCCCGCCTAAACAGAATAAAAACTAGCTTAATTTTCCCCCTGTCCAATTACAATCGACAGGTGCTGGAGCTCCAAATGTGCCATCTTTTCTTCAGTTACTATTTCTTCTTTAGGTTGCCAGGTATTCATTCCAAGTATCAATGCACATTAGTAAAAGAATCAATTTTCTTTGTCTACAGATAAACTGTTTAATGGCTGCAGTACATTATAAAAGTAGCCAAAAGAAATGCAGTTGTATTATGAAAGTAGCCTAAAAAATTCGGGAAAACCACAACCCTGGCAACACTGTCTGCAGGAAGTATGATTTTGTATGCCCTTGTTATGGTTACAAAATCTCTTTCCGTCTACCAGTGTTAATATATTTAGTGTGATTCATTTTTATTTTCCGGAAAACATAAAATATGTTTTGAAAAAAAAAGGTGAATTTTACTGGCAGCATAATTTTTCTATAGATAATAATTAACAATATTTTATATATATCGTGATAATATCATAGTGAATTCTTTTGGCCACAGTAATTGTGTACTGAAAATAGTGTTGACACATGTTGGTGTGTGCATATACCTTTAAGTATTTGACTAGTTTCTGGATCTGCCAGTATTCAGAGGGCAGGTCGGTGGGGATCTCAGCACGTCTTTCAGGCTGTTCCTCATCTTCCTCATCCTCTGACGAACTCTCACTGAAGTCGTCAGCTCCTCCTGGGCTTTTACTGCACATACACATGCATATGCACCTATTAGACATATTAATATTCAAGCTGGCCCACAATTTTATGTCTTTCAGACACACAGTGTGAGAAGTACTCTCCCACAGTATTTTCTCAGGGTAGAAACGAGAACTATCCATACATAACAGGACATTATAGAAAAAGCCCTTTCTATAATAAATAGAGCTTAATACATCAAATCAGAGGAGAGCTGGAGCAGGTGCAAGCCAAACCACACAGCACATACTCTCAAAGCTCTGGTAAAATCTCTCTGAATCCAATGTGGAATGAATTATTGCTTTCTGAAAGGCCTTCATGCTCAAACCCTTGGACACAACGGCCATCAAACTCAGGGGTGTATTTGAAGTGTCATCTTAAGCCATGGCATCAAATTAAACGGCAGGGGATGGAGAGAACAGAGACAGTGCAACAGAGAGAGAGGAAGACTGGAGTGGTCATCAGTGCGTTTCTGAACTCTTTCATCGCAAGCTTATACACGCACGCACAAACGCAGATGGCCGTTAAGGCGGATCAGGCTACTGAAATGAACGTATCGTCAAACGAGTCATGAAACCCGGTACACACGGAGAAGAGGCCAGAGGGATTCAGATATGTTTTCCAGGGGATAACAGTATTGCCGGACAGCAGCGGACTTGTCTCTTTGTAATTCCCGGCATGAAAAACAACGAAACTGGTGTTAGTCACTTACTGGAAGTAAAATGTGTGTACCGCAATGCGAATGATTGTAACTGTGCTGGCTTAGTGTGTTATGCATTACATTACTGATGTGTTTGTGTAAAATGAACACATAAACGATCTTTAGAAAGCTACATTTAAAACGCTTCTATTAGCAGTAGGACTTGGGAAAGAGAGACAGGCAGGACTGTGTACTCTGGCAGTCGATGTTATGGGGACAGCTGGAGTTTTCACTCACCATCGCCAAACAGACAGAGAGGAGTCAGGAGAAGGAACAGGGTTATCAGCGGCTCAGGCACAGGCCGGTTATTACAGACCGCTACTCCCAGTAGCACCAGAGGACCGTTCTATGTGCACACCAACCTGAACGGCTGCTTCATCCGTGTCTTATTAAAGGCTATAAAATGAATACTTATCCACAGCTGAAATAATTTGCCCTGAAAGTGAGTCTTTATTTCCAATTCAGTGATTGGATACGTTTTTTTTTTACGTTTGGCTGGGAGAATAAAGGGTTATTCAATTATGCATGTTCCTGGGAGAGGGTTTTTCAGATCCTGTTTCAATGGTTAGGTTTTTACCTCAGAGAAAATACCATATGTACAATGAAAAGGCGCTTTCTGTGGACTGAGATTATGGTGGCATACATTTTTTGAGAAGATTGGCAGCCTGGCAAAGATGATCCAGAGAAATTAGCTTTTTTTTTGTTCTCGGATGAGGGTGACTTTGTGCCATTTTCCAAGATCTTCTTGCTTTCTCTGCTCCTTCTAGACTTCTCCTCTACCTCACTGGAAAAAAACAACAACAGCAATCAGATATTTAACATGTTTATATAATCAAAAATTAACTATTTGTTTTTATGTCATATTGCTTAATGTTAATTATTAATGATTTAACTGCGCATATTATTTTGAAATTTTTTTTTTTTCATAATTGTTGAACTTGTCACTCACATGACATGACTTCAGCAATTACGAAATGAATACAAACCAATCAGTTTCAGATGGGAAACAATCAAGTCCCGGTCTGCATTTGTTTCTCGTTTCTAGAAGTCATTTTACTTGGATAGGAAAAAAAGTCCCAATTTCAAGTCGACTTAAAATTTCAAAGCTGCCTTTTTTGCCCTCAATGATTTAAATTGTTTTTGTGGTACAACTTTTTTGTGGTACAACTTTTTTTACAAAATAACTTTTCCAATTTTAAATTCACCTGTTATGATGTTACATGTCTTTTTTTTTTTAATTGTTTAATTGTTTTTTTTCCCTCTCCCATCAGGTAATGTGTTTGTTTCAGCCTTCTACAGCTCTCTAGAGTGTGTCTAGTTCTGTGACACCTTACAGAGAAAGCTTGCATCATTTGAATGCAAGTTTGGTTCTGGCAGAACAGCGTAAAAAATTTAACATCTGGGAAATTCTTATTTCTCCAAAACAAAGGATTATTGTTTTGGAAATCCTAGATGAATGGTCAGAGGAGGTTTACCAGTAACAAGTGCTGAAATAGCCAAAGGGCTGATTTGTCTGCTAGATCAATCCAAGGAGGAGAACACATGCCTGAGTGATAAACTCTGGCTTTATCAGCTGACTGTCACTATGGATAGCCATGCCATGACTTCACCAAGACTCACAAGACAACAGCCACTAATGCATAAGACATAACCAAGTCTGGCTGACTACTGAACTGTGCATCTACACATTATGTAGACAAACAGTATGTAGAATGCATGCAGCACTCTAGCAAACATCAGTGTCGTGGCCTCTGATGTTCAAGCTGTGATGGTTTTTTGGGAGTCCACTGGGATTTGGAATTATCACTTACTCATAAGACGATGTGAGGCCGAGGTTCTTCCATTTCAAAGATGGTTCTAATTTCTTCTTCCTACCGCCCGGCTTGTTCCGCGCAAGCTGTTGTCTCGCCTTCTCAGGCACATTCTTTTCCTCATGGTCGTAAGACTTCAGGGTTTGGCCCGTTTCCTCAACATCAACCGTTTCCACATGCAAGATCTTTTTCGCGGATGGCACATCTTGAATGGCAAAGTCCTGTAGAAAAGAGTGAATAAAACAGAAACAAGATAGTTAGGAAAAGGACATGTCTCAATTTGTACCAAATACACAGACTTGGGTAGTTAAAAGTGTTCTTCTTTTCAAGACTTCTACATTTAACAAAGTTCTTCATGAATGCACTCTTATTTTCCATTTTACATCTGACATATTGTCTCTTTATTGGGGAGGCACATCACACACTCATCTTCGAGCTAGCACAGACTTTTCATTCTAAAAAAGAGACGTATAAAAACATAATCCCACTTATGAATTTGTATCCCTGAACATTTATATAATACAGCCTTTCTCCACAGTCTACTGCCAGAAAAACAATCCTGCCTTTGAGTTATGAGAATAAATGAAAAGAAAAAAAAAATAGAAACATATTTCCAAAATGTCTTCTGTTAATTGCCTATACAATATGAGAGGTTTATTGTTTCTGTACATTCTTGAACTGCAGCTGGAAGTTTGCCACACAGTCAGTGGAGTCTTTGTGGCAAAGTAACGCAACAATGATTTTTTTTTTAAATTGTAGGAGACTCTTTCTTTCTCCTTCTCCTACTTCTTTTTAACTTTGTGAGAAGCTCAACAGGAGACATATGAATGGTTAAGAGGCAGGAAAGATTTTAGTCAGGCACCTGCCATCCGCCCTTGGTTCCATCATTTAGAAAGATGTAGCAAGAAATCGTAACGAAGTGCAAGAAGAAGAGAGAATAGTACGAGAGAGGAAGAGTTCAGAAAGAGTACACAAGGGAAAAAGCTTTTAATATGGCACAAGGGACTCTGTATAGATCCAGCTGGGCTAAGCACACTTTGTGCCTTTCATGAGCTTGTCTGGCCTAAAGAAGGCCAAAGTTAAGAACAGCCAGTTATATCCATTTCCTTATACCACTCCACCCACCTTTAATATTATAATTGAAGTAATAAACCAGCATAAACCCCGTCCAAGACCAAGTAGGGAGAGTGAACTCTCCAGTGTATGGCATCCCAAACAGAAGCCTGAATAAAAAGAGAAAACCTCAAAAAGTGCTCAGTAAACCTCAAACTACTACAACATCTAACTATGTATGAAGAAAGAAAGACAAAGAAAGAGATTTTCAAGACAAAAGAAGTCTATTTTTAAACCCAGTGAGCTGACTATTATAGATGGTACTCACGATTGATGATGCAGTACTCTAATATGCATAAACATACGCAATGTTTAGGTCAAATTGTTATTTACTCAATATATATAAAATGTATAATATTTTATGTTTATATTCACTACAGTTCTAAAATTTGGGGTCTGTAAGATTTGAAATGTTTTTAAAAGTCTTTTAAAAGGCTGCATTTGTGTGATCAAAATTACAGTAAAACGGTGTAATGTAATTTATCCAGAGATGGAAATGCTACATTTTCAGCAGTCACAATTCCAGTCTTCAGTGTCACATGACCCTTCAGAAATTATTCTAATATGCTGAAGTGCTCAAAAAACACATTATTATCAATGTTGAAAAAGGTTGTGCTGTTAATATCTTGTGGAAACACTGACAATTGAAATCTTACTGACCCCAAACTTTTAAACGGTAGTGTATTCATATCAATATTCTTCCCAATCTAATAAATTAAAGGTATTTCTAGGTATTTCTTTCACTTTGTTTGTCATCTTGGAAATGTTTGTTTTCATTGCATTACATTCTGTTATTGCTTTTCAAAGGACACACAGAATTCTGCATTAGAATTTGTGGTTTCTAGGTTTCTTTCAAGGCAGCATAAATAAGTCACCTTTTAAAACAACATTCGCCTTGAGAGTGTGTCTATGATGCATTGAAATACTACCTTCTTCAGAGGAAGCTTACTAGGTTTTGGAACAGAGCGACAGTCTTCCTGTCAAAGCCTGACAAAGCAGTAGAGTATGATATCTTTTCCCTGATGAATGTCACCTTCTGCTCAGCCCTGGCTGTGCATGTTAGATTAAAAGTGTCTGATCTGATAAAAGTATAAAAACGCACCGGTTCCTCACGCAGCTGATATGTTAGGAGATGCAGCCTGTTGTCTTTGGCTGAGAGCTGTTGTGTGCTGAGGGTTTCTGGACTGAATAATCACGGTCCGGTGCTTGACTGATGGCTGAAGGACCAGAGCGTGTCTAAGACTTATTACAGCAAATTCAGGCTGCAATCTAGAGCCTATTCTCTGCTGAACTTTTCAGGTTACAAGAGTCCCATAGTGCGACTAAAAGCATTATCTGCACTCAAATCAACATGCGCCCTAACGTAACGGGTTCGTTTCAGGTGGATAAACGTGTATTTGTAGAAAGTGATGAGAGTCTTGAGCAAAAAGGAGAACTCTCATGTGTTTGGAAGACCTTAGAAAGACATGGAAAGAAAGACATAGAAAAGCAAACTCATGAAATCTAGAAAACAAGGAACCAATGCAAAATATGGAGAACAAAGAGGGGTTTGATTTGTGTCTAAGCAGACTACTTTTATGGCTCTCTCTTTACGGCCTCTGTCCATCACCCGTCGGCTGCTAGTGCTCATGGTTGAGCTCCCGCCTGCTGGCATAATAAAACATGAAAGTCTGGTGGGCATTTTTACACACACAAACGTTCGCACGCTGAACTGCCTGCCTGGCATCATCGCTTCAAAGAATAATAAAGTCTTTCTCCTCGCTGCCACCAATAATCGAACTCAACCTGCTAGCACATATCCAGCCTTGTTCAAAAAACCAAACACTAAAACCGCACTGAGAATATTCACCTCATTCTTTTTCTTTTCGGCAATACATATTGTTTCAAAGCTGCTTTGCCGAAAATAGTGCCTTAATACCCCCAGTGAGCAAGCCAAAGGCAACATGGCAAGGAAAAATAATTCCAGAATATCACACCAGAAATGCACCATCTGTTCAGTAGGTTAACCGTAGTCAATATAACTGTGAAGTGGCATTTCCTATCTCGATAATAACGGTAATATCAAAAAATATATATTGGCAACAATATTCAGACACCTTTCAGCAATAGCAAGTATGACTGTGACTGTTATGTACCAAATAAACAGCCTGATGTGATTTACACAAGTAGGGCATGTTCCTTTATAAACATCCTTTGTTGTTCCTGAAACAACATTCCTATTATTCAGTCACTGCCTTATGATTTTAGAGCGTTAGGGCTTTGATTGGTTGCTGAAGATGTTATTCTAGGACCTACAAAGGATGTTGACCCAGAGACATGTCAAATAAGCAAGTACAGCATATAGCTCTACTTCAGCTTTTTCTCATGGAGCTTTAGAATGATAGCACACTTAGACTGAACATTCATCAGAGGCAAGAGTTATGGAAGATGAGCAGAGCTACTGAGCACAGACTCATGGGAACTGTTCCTCAAGAAAGGAAGATGAAGCCTGTCCTGGACCTGACAGAGTTTAACTTGGACATCTCTGCTGAGAGTAAAGGTAAAATTCTGCAGCAGGCTTAGTTTGTGTCTGAAAACTGGCTCTGAATGCAGAATGAATAGATGAAAGGAACATTTTATACTTTTTGTCCTCGAGGTAACTGACGGGAGCACCAGACAGAGGTTTTTTACACCGGCAGAGTAGCGCTAGACAATAACCATTACTATATGGTAGAGCAGTAATCTTTCTGTCTGCCTTCACTTTCCATCTGCAAACTATATCGGCGAGAGATAACATCACCATCATTTAGCAACGAACATAAAGAGAAATCTGTCTCGATGATGGAGTTTCCGTTTATATTGCTCAAGGACAGAATTATGTCGGTTATAAAACCGCCAACGGTCGGCATAAAACATTAGCGTGGATCTGAGGACTTTGTTTTAAGAAAAGAAAAGTACAAGTTGGAGGAAATCTTTTGTCTGCATCAACAAAAAGGCATTTACTGAGCTGTGCTACCGATGAAGCTGAAGACAGATCTGGACAACATTGAGTCACCCCCCCACATACACACATACATGAAAAGAAAAGAAAATGCTAATTTCTTAAAGATGTTGTATATTTAAAAATTATTTTTGATTTAATTGTCTGTAAAATCTCATGTAGAAAGGACTAAATATTTGGTGCTGTAAAACAAAACATTTTTCCAACAAATACATTATGTCAGTGATGAGAAATAGGATATCATATCTCAAACAATAAACACACTTTTCACCACATCTTGAGGCCATTATCGGAGACCCAATTTGTTAATTTATCTTTTACTTAATTCAGAGGGGTCTGACTAACTGGCCTGTTCTCACATTCTTTCACACTGTGGTGATGTGAAAAATAGCACAGTGACAGAGGAGAGAACTCCCTCGCTCTCCAGCTCAGTCTCTTAATCTGTCTCTCTCTTGGTTATTGTGACAAGCAGACACTCTGTGCACAGAGAGAAGTGTGGACTTTAGGTTGTCCCTTCTTTCCCTTTGCTCTCTTCTCCTCAGCTGTGATTAATCTTAGGCTGCATACCTCACACCAAAGGCTGAGGAGCGAGCAGGAGCACACTGCTGCCAGTTGAAGGACAGCTCTTCTGTTTGTGTGCCTATGTTTGAAGTGTTGACCTCTTTCCTTGAGTCTGTTTGCAAATATTTGGAATTCAAAATGAATAACGGAATCAGTAGCCTATATGTTTAATACACGCTCTTTTTTCAGTTGTTATTAGTGTTATTATTATTTTGAATTTTTGCCTTTATTAGACAAATTAGTACAAATAAGACAGGATGAGAGAGGAGATCACAACTCCATACAATGTGTCAGAGCACTTCCCATATGCCTATGGCAAAATTGCGGATATTAGAAGTAAATATTAAAAACATGAAAAGCTATACATGTACACTTCCATTCAAAAATTCTAACGTTTTTGAACAAACATCAGAAATGCAGTAAAAACAGTAACATCATGAAATATTATCATTTGAAATAACTTGACGCGATTAATGAGTATATCCTACTTTACCTGCATACATACAGTCTACTCAAGTAAATCGATTTATATACTATATAGCAAATATGACTGTTTTTGTTATTGCAAATGTAAGCTATATTATTACCCAGCTCTAATCTATTAAATGTGACTTTAAGGCATGACAATATTAAGTTATTATATTATAAACATGAACATTATGATTTCTGTGAAGATGCTTTGAACAAATTTGTTTTGTGAAAAGCGCTATATAAATTAAAAAAATTATTTCTGCTCTTCCTTACTCTTCTCTTTGGTGTCACATGCTCTTCCAGAAATCATTTTAATATGCTAATTTGGTGGTCAAGAATCATTTCCTATTATTATCAATGCTGAAAATGTGTTGAAATGATTCTTTGATGAATAGTAAGTCAAGAAAGAATCGCACATTTGATCAATTTAACGTATTCTTACCAGATAAAAAAATATTAATTTCTTAAAAAACATTATAAAAACAAATCTTACTGACATCAAACCTTTGAAAGGTAGTATACCTTAACTAAATCAAAACAAAGCGATTTGGGCACTTGCAGTCTTCTGGTAGATTGCACCCGTCCACATCATAATTGCTAATTGCTAATTTACAAATAACAATTTAACACAAATTTCTACTAGGGGCAATGTACTATCAATAACATCCACTCCATTTCATTAATAGCAGACTTCTACTTGGCTGCACGTGTCTGTCAAGAGTATGGCATACTCGCATGATGATGTCATCTGTCTCTGATGGCAGAAATTTCAGTCTATCCAGACCACCGCTATTGAGCTCCAAGCTTTTTCAATACTCACTTTTAGGTAGATGAAGAAACCCATCTAGCATCTGAGATGTGCAATTAATGAGAACTAATGTCTTTTTTAACGTTAGGAGATGGATTATATAAGTTTGTCACAATTGTGTTGTCAAATTTTGGATGATTAGTGCATAACCATGAATTATGTCATTCACATGTTAGGATTGCCCAGAGCATGGTTAGGGTATCCAAAGCTCTGTGGTGTGCAGCAGACACTATAATGAAACCACTGTCATGTGTTCAGAAATTGCCATCTGGAGCATTTTAAGGCCAAATGCAGTGGAAGAGGATAATTAAAACTATCAGAGAAATGGAAACACAACAATGCCAATCACTGGTATTAAACCAACAATTGAGGAAATAAGGCATGACTAATCTATGCTGAAACAGATAAAACTGCTGTATTCCTGTAGTGTTAAGCAATACCTGTTCATTAGCAGCCGCAGCAAAATGGGGAGACATGTTTTTCAGCAGTGTAATAATGTCTTTGTAGAGTTCACTTTTTCTCATATAGTAGTTTACACCTCCTTCTCCATTGATTCTCTGGAAAATGAAATAATAATAATAATGTAAGTTTAAGCACAGATTGACAACATTCCCAATGGTGTATCAGTATTTTTGGCTGAGATATAAGTAAGGTTACAACAGACATCTCAATCATAACGCCATATTTGAAAAATACAAGTGAAAGAGCAAGAGAAAAGGTTCAACACTCACTAAACACACACATAAAACGTCCATCAGCTTCATACACATGCACAGACATAACTGTACTTTCAACGTTTAATCTCTGAGGTTTAGAGGTGAATTGTTCTGAGTAAATATCTAATCTATACAATTAGTATCACTGTCATTTGCAGTAGATTGAAACTGACCTCAAATGTACAATGAACAGGTGAGTGTCAGAAAGCATTGAACAGAACACAGACTAGGACAAGAGACTCCAAAAATTACAGACATTTAGAGGGAGGTGGAGGGGGAGAGAAATTAGATTGAAGAAAGAAACACGAAGATAAAAATAGATATGTACTTGATTAAGTGGCACTCTGAATGAAAAATATTGTGGTGTGTGAAATGTTGCTTTTGATTAATTGCACACACATTTAGTTCTGTGGGGCGGCTCGAAACACTGAGCACAGCAGGAGAAGCAGATCTGGAACAGAATCATTTAACTGTCATGTCTAAACTTTTCAGTTTCACTTACCTCATGTTTGGAAAAGTGTCTGTATACCATACCTTTCAAACACATTAAGAGCACATTGTGTATGATCAAATTGTCTACCAAAATTTGCTCTCTTGACAGCCTGACATGTTTCAGATTCAGAAAACTCATTGCATCATTCAGCATTCCGATGGGATACATTAATTTCCATCTGCTAGGTGCACAGGTCAGGCTTGTTGGGATATGCCCAGTTTAGATTATCAGTCTCCTCTGTAATTGGTTTCATGACAAAAATACAATATATAATCAACTGAGGGAATGTCCACACTTCTGAAACTGATTACTAATGGCAGATGATACGTTATGTAGCTGAATTCCATCATTTTTGACACCACTGTGTTTTGCTTTGACATACGAGAGAATTGTGTTCCTAGAGCAATCTAAAACCAACATACCAAATTACTGTTATTACTTTCTTGACAGTTTTCTCACCTCATCGAAGAAAACTCCGCTTGAACTGCAAGTGATGAACAGTGTGGGCTCTGTGTCACAGGTCTCAATTATAAGGGAGCAGATCTCTCCATCCATCTGCCTCCACGGTGGAGAACGACAACCATTGGAGAACACGTAATCTGTGAAGGCAAAATTTACGCTTTAGAGATTTGTATATTTTGTTACATGCATATCGGGTCAAATGTTAAATTAGTGCACCGTTGTCACCTCTCGACAGCAAATATTTGCAATAAAACTTCAGTTTTGGAAAGTTCATACAGTGCTGGCTCCCGCCGGGGCAGATGGACACTCTCTCCCAGTAGCCCTGCCAGTGAAGATGACTGATTGTTCTTCAGGACTGAGCTGCTGCAGACATAACCCCAAAATAAATCACCCACGCCAAACACCCCCGCCGATACTCCACATGCTCCAAATCGCCCTGCGCATCCTCACGGTGTCCCCCCCCCTTTTTTTATTTACAAAAGAAGCTTCCAATTTTTACTCCGCATACGGGGACACATTTTTCAAAAGAAGCCACATCCATCATTCAAAATTTGCAGGCCGCACTCCTCTTTCCAAAAACAGTTGATTGTTATGGCACAGCAAATCTGCCCGTTCTCCTCAGGGAGAAGGGAAGAATTGATGAATCTCTTTGTAAACTGAAATCTGACATATGTAATGGTTTCCATGTTGCGGAGACTTGAATACAGACATGTTATATTTAAAGGATATCCAGAATTGCCACTAATGGTGATGGCTTGAAGACTGAGTGTGAGGCAGAGAGAAAAGCTTTTTTGACATTTAAGAGTGTTAATCATAAGCCAATAAGCACTAAAATGGTCAGAACTACTAAATTTTGTGAGCTCCTTATAGGAAAACGACCCTGGAAAATGTTTCGATCTTAAAGATGTGGTCACATTAGTGAAAATTCGCAGGCCATTGTATATTGTAAACAGTGTAGCAATGCAAAAAAAAAAAAAAAAAACAACAAGCAGTTTTATGTTGTTCAACGTGGCAAGTCTGTTAAAAACCTGCTTTGGGAAATCTTTCAACCTCACAAGAAATTCCCAGTTGCACTGATTCCTAGAGAAATTCCTGGATTTTGCCTGGGATAATCTGCCAAAAAATAGCAGAGATTCCTTAATGTGTTGTCACATTTACTGAATTTAGTAGTTCGGTTGAAATCAAGTCTTTTCTACAGGAATCTCCACAGTTTGAAATTTTGCTCGAGGGCAAAAGATTTCCTCATGCACATTTCACACTGGGATCAGGTTGGTCACACAAATTCACCAAATTGACCAATAGAAAGCGGCTTGGTTTGAAATTGACTTCATAGATCCCTACGTTAATGACAATGGATCTTTTTTCGCCCATACAAAATTCTGCCAACTTTATGCTTATACAGTCTTCTAATACTGTCAAGAAAATAATGAATCTGTTTAGCTGAATATAGTTCATTCCCACCTCCGGAGGCCTGCTTTGCCTACTTCTTTGAGTTCCTCACATAATTTTCACCTAGAACACTCTTATCTGAATCCTCTAAAGCCTTGAGAAAAATTATTTGCTGAACTCTGATATCAGTTGGTATTGATTTAATTTTTGGCAGGCTGTTCGTTTTACATCAGCATGGATGTCGGCCCCGCGCACCTGCATGAGGTTCGACTCTGAAAGTGGGACTGTGAGCATTTCACTGGGGCCAACTGTCACCTCAGTTGTCTCTACAGATCCATCTTTTGAGTTATCTGACACCAGCCTCTCTTGATTCAATTTCTCGTTGGACTGCAGGAACTGTGATGGTTCAGTGGCCACATTTAACTCAGCATCATTCTTCCTGTCGCAGCTCTGCACATCATCACTAACAGCCACATTAGTGGCGTTCATCTCGTTTTTGTTAGAGTAGGTCTGCTTAATGTGTTCGTAATTGAAACACACAAAAATGTATTTACTTTGAACTAATAAAATAGACAAAAGTACAAAACCTGGTACAAATTGTCTTTAATTAGAAAGTAAAATGACATAAGATCTTGCTTCTGAAATTAGTTTTTTTTAAATTTATGACAAGAACAAGAAAAATGGTGTAAAAAATATGCTTAATTCAAAATGAAAACAAATTTATTTTAATTACCCGCTTGGAAGATCTTTTTCTCGTTTTAAGCATTAGCTCACTTAATTTTAATAAATTATATGAAACCTAATATCTTATGAAATTTTGCTTTTCAAGAATGTTTACTGTAGAAATTGATACTGGAAAACAAGAGAAAAATATTGAGTTTAAAAGGCATCAGCCAAGCATTTGAAGCCATGTCTGACAGTCACATGTGAGAAGTTGTCTCCATTTTCCCCAATGACTAAATTTCTGTACAGCTTTAGTCCAATTGAACAACTCTCATTCATGCCGGAAAACTATAGTCACTCGCTCCCAGCATCAACTTGCAGAGAGAAAGAGAGAGTGAGGGAGAAATATGTACGAGAGAAACAAGATTAATCAGATTGAGGGTGAAAATAAGTCTGGAAGTGAGTGAGTGACAGAAAGAGATAAAGTGAGCAGAAGTGATGGAGAGGGGGGAAAGTGAGGATAATGCAAACCTGATGTGTAGCTCACAGACTTCAGCACCCGGTTTTCTCCTGTTCCACAGAATCTCTTCAACAGATCTACCTCTGTATTAACAGCTGCTGGGCTTAGCCTGCCCTCTCTGGGCAAAAACACACACAAAACACAGAACAAAAATACAGCTCATTAACCAGTAACAGTAATATAACTATGAATGCATGCACAACTCCAAAGTGAAAACATTCCATGTCAAGTGGTGTAGATGAAGAAGTATCTTTTTTAGTATTGTCATTGTAAATATATATTAAAAGATATTAAATCATGGCTGACTGCTTTGATTGAAGGCAGTGTACAGTATATGTATACAGAAAGAGTGTTTACCCGGTGAACGGTCTGACAGCAATATTTAACAGCTTCTCATCCAGCTGATGCAGGATACTGAATAGCTTGTCTTCGTGTATTGTGGGGGAGATGGGCCCAAAGATCTTCTGTATTGGCTCCCTGTTAACTGTTGGCCATTAACACACATTATTCACACCCGTTTGTCATACAAAAACACTTCCACTCATCTTTGTTTTTTCCCTTAGCCACATTGCAGGTTTCACTCCAAGACTCTTGGAACCAGGGCAATAAGGTGTCAGTATAAAAAAAACACTGGCACTATTGGGACAAACAAGAGCACACTAAACGTTAGCAAAAGCTTATCGACTACACATTTAAATGTTAGCCAAAAGCTGCAGGAAGCATGTCTGGAATTAATCTTCAGATGGAAAATTTGCTTTAAAAACTGTGGTCTAAAAGCCAAAGACCACTAGTGAAAATGCTTCTATTTCACATTTGTATAATTAATACTGACTTTATTATTACAAGTTATATTATCAATTAAAAGTGAACTGAAAATAACATGAATTTCAGACTGCCTTAGTATATTTATTTAATGACAGCAGCATTCAAGCTGCACAAAAGTCTAAAAGTTTGTGTAAAGCCTGATGATCATGTTTTCCAGCCTGATCTAGGAATGACCCCAAGAGCATCTTGTGCATCAGTAGAAGAACATCTGACTGACTGCTTACACATTTTCAAAACTTTGCCTCTTTTTTTCAAAACTTTACACACAAATCCAAGAATTGCACACACAAAATGCAAAATGCCTCACGTCTCTTGCAAAATGAAGCACTGCCTTCAAAATATCAAACACATCTCAAAAAGCAAACACCTTTGCCATAATATTAATTCCTGTTAAATTTTTGTGTGTACCTAGAGAATTGTTAGTTGCGTTTTGCAAAAAGTGTTTTATGAAATTGAGTCAAAGGCTGAGAATTAGCGTATAGTTTTGCAGATTTGGCGTGTGCCGCTGCTGTTTGAGTGTCAGCTTTCAGAAATTGTGTGACAAGTGAAGATTTTGTGTGTAAGCATTTGAAGAAAAAAAAAATAATAATATAGCTGACATGATCAATGTCACATGTTATTTAATCGGGTGCTATAAATAGCGCAGAATCTTAAATATTAGTCATTTTATATTTTTAGTTCCAAGTTTAAAAAAAAAATAAAAATCCAGATTCTCAATGTGGTCTCAGATTTTGGGATTCCACATCCACCATCATAAACTAATTTAAGCACTGGAATAATGAAGGCTGCAAATGTGTTAATATTTCTAAAGGCTAAAAGAAATAATTTCAGACAAATTAGTATTTAAAGTAATACTGCATGTTCTGCACGCAGCTCACCTTCCAAACAGGCCCGGATCTCCTTCACATTTTTATCTTTGCTTAGTTGCAAAAGGTTAGAGAGATGGTGAAATGAGTGCACTGTGATGTCAGGTGGACTCAGCTGGAGAAGGGGACTTCCGTCATCATCACATTCCAGGGACACAGCTGATTCTCCTCTGAAAAAGAGAAACGGCAAAGGGTAGGTAAGAAAAATCAGAAAAGTGGTATAGTCAAAGCAGAAAATTCAATTAGATGAAATCTTTCTTTTTTCTCTAAAGTTAATGTCATGCAATTCTTAGTCAATTGCACATCTAACGTAATCTCCAGTCGTTGGTATTACCTGGTGTCATATATATCTGATGTGAAATCAGCCGCTTCTAGAGAGGTTTTCCATTGTAAAGGCTCCCTGAACAGAATCCTGGCCTCCTGTGGGTATCTGTCGTCGAAGTCCTCCGTGAAGAGCAGGATTTCAGTCAGTATGTCATTATTCAGAGGGCTGTTCTCGAGTTTATCCGCATCAGAACTCCACTGAATTGCCCTAGAGAGTGTCTCTCCCATGACGGACAACAGATAGTCTTAGCCTAACACTAAAGCAGAGTTAGTAAACACTATTGATAAAACATGAGAAGCATAAAACTATGTCAATGCATTCATTAAAACGCGAGGACCGATATGTGGTGTTTCACACGTATCTAACGGGATTATTATTATTATTTAACTAAGACGCAATATTTGTGACCCTCTTGAAAGGGTCGATTTATTAAACGGGTTATTACTTACCAACAAACGTGACTAAACAAGTATGTACAAAGTTTCTAACCGTTTTCCTCTTCAAATTCGCTGTCTTGCTATCTTGCTAACTTTTCGGCGTTTCCTTCTGTTATTAAGTAAACAGAAACGAACTAAGGGCAGGCTTCGGTTGCTAGGATACGGTCAAACAACGAGGACCAGAGAGGGTCAAAAAAGAAGTGAAGGTAACAGTATTGCCAACTTAGCAATTTTGTTGCTAAATTTAGCAACTTTTCAGACTCAAGCTACTTTTTTCTTCCAGCAGCACCAAGCAACAAATTGAGCTATTTTAAAAAATTATTTGGCAACTTTTAGCAACTTTTGTTTAGTGACTCAAACGATAAAAAGGCACATATTTTCCATCTAAATTACACAAAGAGAGGAAACCAAAGATACCTAGCAGAACACACATCACTGCTATTTGCAATTGTTCAGTTTAATAATAATAATTGAATAATTGTTCATTTATGATACACCTTGTTAGCTTGTACCTGCGATTGTTGATCAGTTAGTACACTGTAAGAAAAATATCTAGAAAAATGGAAAAGTACTAATTGTCCAAAACATATCCGTTATCCATTGTAACCCTGTAAGCCAAAAACACAAAATCCAATGTGTAATTTAAAATGCAGGTAAAAAAAAAAAAAAAAACTGTGAAAAATCAATATGGAAAATTCCTTCATATTAACATAGTGGATTATGCCCTATTTTTACAGACTCTTCTTCGAGTGCAGCATACTAACTAACTACTAATACACTGCTTAAAAGTATAATTGTTCAGAATGTATAGTTTACAGTTTACCAGTTTTAGAAACTTCCCCAGAAAATTTGTTGGCAACACTGGTAAGCAGAGCGTTCAGCTTTTTTCTTTTTGTGTTTGCAGGAAACACTTGATTGTATATGAATGATCAACATTCACATTAGGATGATTTTGCTATGCAAACAAAAGTGAGGTCCAAAACCAGCTTACCTGACCGAATTAAAGGCTTCTGCATTATGTCAACTGTTTGTTTTCTCTCTGGGGTTGCGTGCCCACAGAACCACACTTTTGAGAGGCTCTTTATAAACTTCCGTGCTGTGCTGTATGGTTTGGCAGAAAATTACACACAGGCATTTGGGCCATAGAAAAGACTTCATTTCCCCATTGATCCTGCCCGTACAGCCTCTCAAAATAAGTGAATTCAGCACAACATTATTCACGCTGGGTTTAACTTTGATAGGTCTCACTCATGAGCTTTCAAGTGAACCAAAACCGAACAGGAGCTCCCTATTTTCAGATCATGCAGATGCAAGGCCTAGTGCCAGGTGTATTAGCCTCCATCGCTCACTGCCAAACCACACCGATGACCTGGAGATTAACATTACAGAAATTTCCATGCTTTTTCACTTAAATAGTGCTCTTTAGATTATTCTCTCTTACTGAATTAATGATTTCACTTCTTGCAGCAGATCAAGAGATCATTACTAAGAATTTCTCCAGGCATTTAATATTACATGGAAATTTACAAGCATTTCCACTAGACTTCAACTTACAAAATAAATTACGGGAGCAGAGACTTTTTAAATTCATTTAATCATGTCTGTCAAGCGGTATAAAATATGGGTATTTCAGAGCTTCCACACACGTCACTAGTAAACAACACTGAATGGGTTTAATTACCATAATACTACTCTATTTTCTTTGTGTGTAGATTAGGAAATAAGCAGCCAGCGGTATAGGCCTTTGATTTTAAATCGGGGAAAATATCTGTTCTTGCTCCTTTTTGCAACAGTCTGGTCATTTACAACCATAAGGCCATAGCGATGATGAACAGAAGCAGAAAAGAAATGCAAATGCTCTCTTAACTATGTGTGTCAACATTTTGATTTATACCTACAGTCCAGACATGCTTTTATTCTACATGTATTTGCAAAAGCCCAGTCTTTCATCCTTGGTTGAATAAATGGGTGCAAATCAGTGTCGTCGATCTTACTGCGTGACATTTTGTCTGGCCCAGCCACTTCTTGGAAATCCAACAGCCTTAAAGAGGGGAGCCCACAAGAGGTAACGCTGAGACTCTGAGAGCAATAAAAAACAGACCCTCTCCATCGTTAAAGCATTGCGATCCTTCACTCTCATGTCTGCAATCATTCAATGATAAATTGTAAATAGATTCAAGATGATGGCACTGGAATCCCAGCGCTGGAGTTTTCAAACTGGAGTCAAGGGTCCCCCAAAGGGCCGAAAGCCCTTGAAAAAAATACATTTTAACTACATTTCCTTAACTTAAATTAACTAAGTTTTGTTAAAGTAAAAGTTTTGCTAAAGATTGTTCAGAAATGCTGACTGTATTTTATGCTATTTATGATATTCTATTGACAAGTTAGTAAGGTGTACAAGTGTATTAGTAGTAAACTATTTTACAATTTACTTTGGCTTCAGCACCATGACAATATAAAAGCCAATTATAACTTTTTTTGAACAACATATTTTTAAAATCACACTATTTTTGCACACAGTATAAATGGATCTTTATGCATAAAAATATATAGTCTAATTCCCTTTATATTTTAGAAACGCATTTTAAAAAAACAAACAAAAAAAACATTAAAATTAAAAACCACTACAGAAGCGGGGAACAACAACAGGTGATCGATCGGAGAGAAAAGAAAATTAATTAAAGGTTTCAAAAAGAATGTCAAGAAAGAATGAGAGAAATACGAACAGAAAAGAACAAACACAGAAAAAGACTTGTAGTCCACTATACACTCTCATTAGCTCTTACTAATTGCTGTTCGTTAAGAAGGCTAAGTACAATGAGCTGGTGCACCAGAGCTTCCTTCAAACATAAACACACACAGCCTGTGGTCAGAAGCACCTGTCAGCTCCTCCAACTCTCTCTGCCTTTGACTCAAACTCGGCATAATAAACAAAGGCGGCTTCTGGAACGGTCCGGTAGTGATGCTGATTGAGCTGAAGCGGGAACACACAGCAGAAGATTTACGAGGCGCGGCTCTGTCTTCAAGCACGGAGGCTGTGATTGCATCCGTCCACAGCTCACTCTCAACTCTCAAAACAGTCCATTAACGAGGGGAAATCGGGCTCGGGATGGATTACACACAAGTTTTGGGGCGATAAAGGGCACCGACCTACAGGAGTTAGGGCCAGTTCAAACACTACACGTTTTTGCGCTGCTTTCTAAATCATTTTCTTTGCAGTCGCAGTCTTTGACCGCTGTCTTGCTGTTTTAAGCATCAGATCTCACACAAGAGTGCAGTGTTTTTAAAACAGCATGTCATGTTAAATTTGACCTAAATATCTCAACTTAAAAACAAGTATTTATTTTCTTCTTAAAAGTTGAAAGTACAATGAAGTAGAAAAATCTGCTGAAGTTCAGTAACAAAGCATTTCCGCTTAGGCTGACGATATACAGGCCGGGGCAACTTTGAGCAATTTTGCCAGGAAACTTTTTTTGTTGCTTGGGCACTTTCCCACTAGCCTGTCTACGTCAGACTTTGTACTTCCGCTCAATTTCAGTTCGCTTCTGTACTCAGTCTGATATAGCAAACCATCTCCCAGATTATCTCCGGCTCCGCAGCAGTGACGTAGTCGCTAAGCGCCGAATTTGAGATTGTAGTTTAGGTTCAGGTGAGGACATGGAGACACGGGATGCTATTCGCTCTGTTGTGGAGAATATTCCCAGCATTTGCCAACTGAAGCCCGAACTATAAGAGTGTTTGGTTCACATTTTGAATGGAGGTGATGTTGTGGCCCTACTCCCGACAGGTTTTGGGAAAAGTTTAATTTATCAACTATTACCGATTGTCAGCGAGAAACTGGGGAGGCCAAAGTCCGGCAAGGCGATAATTGTGGATACGTAGATTTACTTCACATAATCTGCAAAAGTCGTTCACAGCCATCTTCACTCCGGTATTTCGCTCGATGCTTTTGTTTTCGCCGCATACCTGTGTTTACAGCGGAAGTTCGAGGCGGCTGAGCCGGCACATAACATACGTCATAACCAAACGTTATGTGATTGGCTTACGGGTACACCAATGATTTTAAACTTCAGACAAGCACCCGCCCACGAGAAAGTAAACGCTTGTCAATTATGCCCTTCCAGACTCTGTCTACGAAGCAAGCAAAGCGAAGTAGCAGAGTTTGGTATTACAGGGCTACTTTCCCACTGGAAATGGGTAACAAATTTCTGTCTGGATACTTTAGATCAGTCATGGGCCCTGTGTCTCACCTGGGGTGTATTCCAAAAAGCATGGTTAATTTACCGTCAGATAAACCCTGAACTTCCGGTTGATTAACCCCAAACCTTGCTTACTCGAGGTATGTGGTTCCAAAAATGCGTCCGGGAGTAAGTTCATTCAACTCCGAGTATGTTCCTGGTTAAGACTCGAGACATTCTCAACAGAGCGACGAATCACTATGGAAACGGACGCTAAGAATAAGCGCGCCATACTGCTTCTTTCTTCTTCTTCTGTTCAAAGGTCACGTAGGCCTTATGCTTAGTGCATATCGCCACCTAATTGATGGTTTTGCAATCATTTTTATTTTTTTTCTCGTTTAATCTTTAATCTATAATCTAAGAATTATATTGTTTGTTTGATGCCAATTATATATTAAGTCATATCAGATATGTATTTTTGTTATAGAAATACATTAGAGAAAATGCCGATCCATGTGTGAGATGATAATATAAAATGTAATAAATTATATTATTATATTAGCCTATATATATATATAGGCTAATATAATAAATTAAACATTACATTTTCATAAGTGTTTTATAATTTATACAGATAACCGTTATATATGCCAATAAAATATAATAACCATATTAGAGCAATATATAGGCTAACCTTATTTATTACTTATATTAGCGCTTTATCATTAAAATAGCATACAACTATATATATAGTAGGCTATATACATAACTGTATTGTAATAATATATCTGTCACGCCCACTGAAGGCTCGTCAGTAGATCATACGTACACTGTAAAATAACGGATAATGTACTGGCAGAAAATTACCAGGACATTTTCTGTTAAATTACGGACATTCTGTAGATTTACATTTTCTTCTGTACCATAAACGGACAATCCTTAATGCAGAAATTTCTAAAAAATGATAGCATAGGCCTATCTTTAGTAGCAAATAAATCCAGCACAATATATACAAATTGAACATGGTTTATTTTTACCTCATGTAAACATTCTTAAAACTGTGTTCAGTAGCTTTTATTTGCCTTAAACAGGTGAAGACAAAAATATTATTACATCAATTAATTTAACAATGTGTAAAGCACCACTGAAAATGCTTGTATTGTGGAACACTTTAGTTTTAAACAGCAACATGCAGAATGAGCAGGTACTTGACTTGTACAATACTGGTGTTGCACCAAATAGTGGTCACAAAAGATAAACTTCATTGTGAAACAGTCAAGATTCAAAATATTTTCAAATACATGCGGGAAAAAAATTAATACAAAGACAGGGCTGTCATTAATAACAATTGCTATAGACTTATAGTCAATAGTCAAGTGAAATGTTCCAGTGTTTACACCATTTAACCTATAGAAGAACACAATATTATTTAAAAAGGACAGTTCACCCAAAAATGTGAATTCTGTCATTAGTTACTCACCCTCATACCGTTCCAAATCCATAAGATTTTCATTCATATTTGGAACACAAACAAAGAGTATTTTTAATTAAATCTCTGTGCTTTCTGTCCTTCCATTGACAACTACCATATACAACAACCATTTCAAGGTCCAATAAGTTATAGCTGTCAGATTTCATTAAAAAGGATCTTCATTAGTGTTCCAAAAATGAACAAAAGTCTAACAGGATTGGAACAAGATTTTTCATATAACATTTTGGGTGAACTAACCCTTTAAGTTAGATTACTAACCTCTAATTCATGCTAAATTATCTGCATCTACAACTGACATGGTACTGCAAAAAATACTTTCTTGTACAGCATTTGAAAATAAAAAAAACAAAGATTCATGCACTCATGCCTCACATTTCAATGTGAAACTATACTATACAACTATACTAAACTAAACTTGTGTGCTTTTAGTATCTCTTGTCATGTGCCAGTTTGTGGAAACTACTTTTTTTCTGCATGTTCAGTCCAAGTTCCATGTTAAGATTTGAAAAAAGCTCAAATTGTACATGGATTCTCAAAGTCTTGGAAGCGTAGCTTCCCATCATCTCAACCTTTGACCCTCGTTCAGGATTTCTTCACAGGAAGACTGGAAATGACAAGAAACTAAATGAGTGAAAGTGAAGTACAGAGTAACATGCAGAACAATTGAATTATCAGCTGCTATTCCAAATACTTTCCAGTTCAAACATTGTTTATAAAATGCTAAACTTGCATTTCCAGTGGTCTCCAATTGCATCTGTCATGTGATCTTGTCAACAATGTTTTACGATATACTTAAAGGGATAGTTCACTCAAAAATAATTCACCCTCATGTCGTTCCAAACCCATAAGACCTTTGTTCATCTTCAGAACACAAATTAAGATATTTCTGATGAACTCCGAGAGCTCTCTGACCCACGGTGGTGCTGACGCTGCACTTTGTTTACTGGCAAATGAACGCACACGCATGCGTTGTGGTACTCTAGTTAATGGCAGCAGACTCTCCCAGGAGAGAAGAAATCATTGAATAAAGTTATTTTTGTTTTCTTTGCGCACAAAAAGTATTCTCATAGCTTCGTAAAATTACAGTTGAACCATTGATGTTGCATGGACCATTTTAACTTTGTCTTTATACTACGTTTCTGTGCCTTGATCGTGGTAGAACCCTTGCTGTCTATGGAGGGTCAGAAAGCTCTCAGATTTCATCAAAAATATCTTAATTTGTGTTGCAAAAATGAACGAAGGTCTTATGGGTTTGCAATGACATGAGGGTGAGTGATTAATGATAGAATTTTCATTTTTGGGTGAACTAACCCTTTGATTATTTTCAACTAAACAGCAACACAATAAAATGCTTTATTCAGTCTCATTACACAAATTCCTTACATTTGTATGGATTCCAGCATAGGTGCCATCTCCTCTGGATGTTTTATGTTTAAAATAAAACAAAGAGAATGTGTAGCTCAGCCACAATGGGAGGAAATGATAACTTCTTGAATGACAGCAATCTAGAAATCACCAGTAACAAATAAGAAATTATAAACACATTGTAAATTCAGAAAGCCACTCCAAACATTGATTAAATATTTCCTACACAAACAGAAGTCAACTGAATAAATGACTCGATGACAAATTTTTTGTCAATATTGAACAGGCCTAATAGTAAATAAAATAAAAACAGTTAATAAATAAAACAGAATACAAACCCATGATAAGAATGCAGGGGGTGCTTGGGGTGTACAGTACAGCAGCAGCAATTAGACCTGTCATTAGAAAAGAAAACAAAAGAAACACCATGAATCTCATGAACTGCTGTCCCTTTAAAACATGACTCACACCTGACACATCCCAACTCATTATCAGTCAAGACATTAACTTATTTAAGACTGTCACTCGCCAAAAATTGTCATTTTTACATAATTTTGTGTGCTTTTGTCCTTGTAAGTGCGAGAGAGAACTCGGTGCACTACTGACGCGCTGTCTGAAATTAAAAAAATAATAATAATAATAATAAAGCGGCATTCTCTGCGCGTGCATGACATGTGTGTTCACAGACAGCGTGCCAGTAACGTTACCGAATTAACTTCTCGTGTGTGTGTGTGTTCAACATAAACAAGACAATAAAAAGTCTAAACCTACCTCGTTTGGCAGAAAAGGCGTTATCCTTGAAGAATTCTGCGATGTCAGATCTTCACCTAGTCTTATCTTAAATTTTTTTTTTTTTTAAAGTCGTAAATGGTGTCTTCTTTTCTTGACAATTACTTTTCTTCAATAGCTCCTGTTGAAGGAATAAAGCGCTCTAAACACAGTTGTACCTCAGATTTAATGTTCTTACAGCTACTTAACATCACCTCAGCAACGTTACTTTATGACACGCTCAGTAACAAATACACCGCAACAACAATTAAAAAGTTAACTAACTTTTAATTATAAAACTGAAAGTGAGAACACTAACAAGTACCTCCACGTCGTCGAGTAAAAGATGTGACAGTGTGCTGAAAGTGTTAAATATGACGGCTCCGACATTCATTTACCAAACAAGCTAGACAGCAACTAAGTTAAAGTTACAGTTTGTGTTACATTTAACAAAAACTAATTTACTACGGAAGTGTAAGAACAGTTCCCCAAACCCAAAATCCGACTTTAAAAATGAAATTTTGACCGAAACTATCTCCGTGAATAATGGAGCCTGCACTGTTTTCGCGCCGATAATCGACTGAGCTTCTTGTTCCCACAATGCAAAGCGTAATTTAAAAAAATACGGGAAAACACCTGTAAAAACCAAATAACTTACTGAAAATTCCTTCAAATTATTACGGTATATTGTACTGTATTTTTACAGACTTTTTTTACAGTGTAGAGTTATAGTTGTGGTTATCAGGTAAACAGTTGAATACAGATGTTAAGCTGATCAAGTAAGTTGCATGAAAACAAACGAATTATTCATCAGAGTTTGGATATCCCCATTTTTGTCTAGAAACTAAGGCTGATAATACACGGGGAGCCGTCAAAGGGGAAACAGGTGAGACACAGGGCCCATGAACGATCTAAAGTATCCAGATAGAAATCTGTTACCCATTCTCAATGGAAACGTGCCCAAGAAAGCATGCTCAAAAACAGCTGCCCGGCAAAATTGCTCAAAAAGTTTTATCATCATCGTGTATCATCAGCCTAAGAGAATAACTAGAGAGAGAATTAGAGAGAATTGTACTAGCAGCTGACATTATTGAAAGTAATTTGGAATGCCTGTTAGATGTCATTGTGATGTAATCAAATATAAATTGCGAGCTTCTGACAGTTCTTGTTGTTCTAAGCCAGATACGGTTATTTACTGGCTGCCCAGCACTAGCTAACACCCGTCTTCACACGTGCAACCTCTGGGGACTGGGAATGGTGCACTTTGTCCTGGGTGTAAGAGCTCTGAGTCCCTGGGGACCGGCACACATGCACCTTGCTTTGAGTGTAACAAGAATTCGGAAGTGCACCTTTCTCAGAGTGACAGTGTATGAATTGGCACCAGACATCACATGTGCACACCATGGGAATCAGGGGCTCAAGATGCACCTTGGGTGTGGAGTGTGGTGAGAAACCCCAGAAGACCACGCATTTCTGACATGAACGTGTTTACGCTCTGTTCAAGTGTCGCCGAGCAGCAGGAAGGTCAGAGATGTTTATTTACCATGCAGCTGATCGGCAGGTACTGTATAGATGCTGATGTCTGCGCTTTGTCGTGCCGTGGAGCAGCAAGCATGATTAGGTACGGTTATTTATCGGCTGGTTGGTCATGGAGTGACACCCTGGCTTCACACACGCACTCCCTGGGGATAGGAGCCAGACCATGATTGGATGTAACGGCACCAGAGGCTCCACAGAGAACCATTTGAAGTCATGTTATATGTAGTAAGGATTTACTACAATGGGGTGTTGATATGGTCATGTGACCTACAGCATCAGTTCACAACTCATCTCCTGTTGCCTCATGGGATAGTAAAGTGTTCATCGAATGCGCACTTCAAAATCTCGCTAGTAGTAGTAAGTCATCTGGGTACTTTTTGTCTACTGTTTTTCGCATACTATGCAATTAGCCATACTACTCTTTTGACGTACAAACTATAGTAGAAAAGTATTCCACCGATTTGACTTCACAAATCGTGTTGCATGGCATGCGATATTATTTACATGTCTACAACAGCACACTCTGGATTTTCTTTCTTTAATGAAGTAGCGTACCTAGACCTAAAGCTCCCACAGCGGACAATCCCATTACTGCACAGGGATGGAAGTCAACAGCAGTTCAGCACAGTTAAATACAGTTCAACAACTCCGTTAAACTCCACAAGCAGCCTGGCTGGAACACGGGTGACTTTGGTCACGGTAATGAACACCTGCAAAATCTGTCAGATACTCGTAAAAAGGAAAATCAGCAGGAGTAGATGGAGTGAGATAGACTAATATGGGGAGGGGGGAACGAGAAAAGCCCACCATGCTACTTCCCAGCTGTGAGCTTGATCTCGTGAGCAGGTTTTAGAGCAAAGATTATGGGGGATAAAGCTGTAAGATTGTGAGACTAACTTATGATGAACAAGAAAGTTGATGACCTGTTATGAACACACATTTTCAGCCGATGCGCTCTACATCGTCTCAAACTGAACTCACAAGCGTTCGCATTCCGCAAATCAGCTACATCTCATCCCAGACTCAAATATAAATGCTACCGTTATTTGCTCATTATGAATAATAGACCGTTTTATAGGGTGTTTGCACAGGCAGCTGTACAAGTGTGAGTGTGTGTTAATGTGCATGCGTGTGCGAGCCAAAGCAAAAATGCTTAAACCCTTACAATAGTTTGATAGGCCAGACAGGCAGACACATAGAGGGAGTTGGGTGCCAAAGTCAACCTCACTTAATTTTCAACAGTAGACAGAGAAAGACTTCGGTGCATCAGTATGTTTATGAAGCGTTGTGTGATGGGATTCACGGCTGCCGTGCGCTCACCTCTTCTTAGTTTAGCACGATAAGCTCCAGGACTGTCAAAGCAGCTAGGATGGTTTAAGGAGACTGGCTTTTTGATTTATGACAGAAACTCGTATTGCAATAACAGGTTGTTAAACAGCACTAGCTGGCGGGGTTGGAGAGATTCACTGACCCGCACTATAAGAAACAGTCTGTTTAATATTTTCATTCAAATAGACTCTGCACCTGTTCTTTTTTTATTCTTACTTTTTATAGAATAGCAGTAATGTTTCCTGATAAACATTTATTTTTTGCTAACATTCTTGGAAAAACTAAGTGAACAAAAAGAGAAAAAAAGAAAAAGAAAAAGGAAACTGTCATAGTGACTCCATTGACCCACTTATTTTCCTAAGAAACTGAGCCCAATTTGACTTACATTTAAAAAAAAATAAAAAATTCATTTTTCTTTTCCGTGTATTTAAAAAGCTAAAATAATACATAAATTATGTAATGGCCTACACTGTAAAAAGCGGTAAGTTGATTTAACTTAAAAAAATCACCCGTTGCCTTAAAATTTTTAAGTAAATGATAATTAAAAAAATAAGTTCACTACATAATAATAAATTTTAAAAAAAGTTCTTAATTTTAAGGCAACAGGTTTCCCCAATTTTTTTTAAGTTAAGTCAACTTATCACTTTTTACAGTGTACATAATTGAGTATTTCAAAGAAAATGGCCCATTTATATCTTTTTTTTAACTTCCATAATTTACAAAATGGAATATAAATCTAAATAAAACAGCACAATTGCCAGAAAAAAAGCAGCTCGTTGTATTTATATATAATATGAAAACTTGCATTTGTTGTTTTGGTTTAGATGTTCAGTCAGAAATTCTGGATCTGATACCAAAAATATGATCTTCAACTTTATTACAAGTCAAAAATGACCCCAAGTCAAGAGAAGGGTTAACTTGTGAAAAAGTTTGAGGATAAAGGGGGAAACAGAAAAAAAGAAAATTCTTGAGAGGTTTTAGATTTTACATTTGTTTCTTTCTGCAATAAAGACCTGTTCTTCATCTTTCTGAAGTTTTTCTTGCTCTAAAACAACAGTCATAACTTTCATGTCTACGGTATATGCAACAAACACAAACTTGAGATCCCGAGCCCAAGCCAACACTTCCACCGGGCACAGCGAAAGGTAAACACATTACAAATCACCGCACAGGGTGTTCGTAAAGGAGCCACACTATAAAATGGAGGCAATAAAGTCAATTATTTTTGCACTAAACTTTCTCTCTCTGCTGAGAAAACAACATCAGATACGACAAAATGTTTTCTCTGTAACAATGAATATCAGTGCTCAGGCCTGGCCTGCTTCAAAACCTACAATTGCGGCTTTCATGTGATGTGTGCGCATGTCAAGCCGCTGTGTGCCTGTGCTTTCTTTGGAGCAGGAGTCTGACTTTCAAATATAGATGTTAAAAGGAGATTTATGAATATATGGATTTATGGTAAAAACCAATAATGGTTCTTTGTGACAGTAGTACATATTGGAGTGGGTTTTTTTGGACATTGTTTGTTTGTTTAACGTTTTTCATCGTTGTTCCACAAAACCCCAAATACCTCAGACTAAATCAACGAGAACTTTAACCAGAACTTTACAGATATGGAATAAGCTGATCAAGCAACCTCAAACCTCAAATCATGTCTTTGAGAAAATCATATCAACACAAAATTGAATACATTTGGGAATACTGATGCCCAGAATATTACTCACTTGATCATTTTGGCTATGTTCACACCGCAAGCCCTACACCGTATCTACACTGGATGCGATAAAATACAATAGAGCCTATTATAATCAGCGACGCTGGCTACACTGGATGCGGCGAGACGTGACACGACAAATCCCCAACAGTAAACTTATGCCTCGTTCCATTTATGATGTACTGAGACAAAGTTCTCGGGTCCAAACTGACCAGTATGCGCAAAGAACAATAGCAAAAACAGCACACTGACATAGAAAAGTAAACATGGATGCTACTGATGCCAATGTTTTCACATTCATTTATAATATGACGTGCTGTGGAAGCCAACAAATTCATAAGGAGGCGATGAGGACGACGAAAACAAAGAGAAAGGGAGTTCATCTTTATATGGCTTTCACTGTCCCTAGAACCATTATCTTCACAGCTGTTTTCAATATTCACTGAGTGACCAAAGAACAACCAGTGACGTAAAAGTCGCATGAATCATGATATGACTGGTCAGACTGATGTTAAATTGCAAAACATCGGACCTGTGTCTGATTTAGGACCACATATGGAAGTGGCACAATTTCGAAATTGAAAAGATCAGAATCCACGTGGTTTGTGCGGTTTATAAACTAAGATTTGGGTCAATTTTGCCTGCAGTCTAAAGCCTCCTGATGCAATTTTGCACTGAACACCAAGCGTTTAATGACATCCAAAACTGATTTTTTTTTTCAAAATGTTTGCCAAAAGTGTCAACAAAGACACAAACAGCAGGGTTCTGATGACGTATCGCATAATCAAAATACCAATGTCTTATGATCTCACAACTGAACTCAAGCCAAGTCATATCTAACTCCTTTCAAGCGAACGGTTTCGTTGAACTCTATCCAACTGTTTATTGGACCTGCTCATTATTTTCTCTCATCTGACTTTTAGACCTGCCCCTCCCCCCAAACCATCACTCTTAATCCACACTACATATGCCTTGGTTTTCCCGCTCTCCGACCGAAGACGGCTCCCCAGTGTCCGGTTGTACACCCACACCTCCCTCTCCTGCTGATAACTGGTGCTTCTATGATTTCAAAGGCATGTTTGAACCGAAGCACAGATCTTAATGTTCTTTCCTCTCTCTCGCGGTGTAATTATTATTTTGAAAGTGCGGTCTGGGGAGGCTGTCAGGGTTTGGCAGAGTCTATGGCAGTAATGTGCCGGGTGTTTTAATACAGCTTGACTTCTGTTTTATAAACTCTGCGGGCAAACATCACAGGCTCTCTGGTTCTTTCTCTCCCTTTCTCCCCTGCCCTCCTGTCTCGATGAACGCACACAGATGTGCCACTTGGTATTTCTCTCTTGCATGTGCTGGGTGGCGTGCATGTGTGCGTTGTGGTGTGTCGGGCTGTTTGTCTAACACGGTCATTGGTTAAGAGTTTAGGTCTTAATAGGTCCAACACTGGCACCGTTCTTGTAATTTAGTGGGGGAAGATAGAGAGGAAAGACCTGGAAGGAATGAGGAGCCCATGACATGGAGAAAAAACAGAAGAACTTTGTAACAGTGATATCCTGCTATGGCACCATGGAAAAGCACTTAGAGTCACATAAGACAGCGCTGATGTTTCCTCAGATCACAAGCACTGCCATGCTCGCTAACAGCAGAGGCCTGATCAAAGACAAAGCCCTCGGTCCGCACCTCTTTTCTGTACCTCAGGCGTCCGTAGACGTCAGGTGGAAGCTGAGTGGGGCAAGTGTGCTAAAATGCTGAGAGTTGGCGTAACAGCAACTCAAAGGGCAGGTCTCTGGGAATTCTTTTCCTCCTTTTGGACAGACTCCAAAAACAGGACAGTGAGTCAAGATCTCTACCCAGTATCCATTCTTCCTTTAGTACTTCAGTGAAAAGCCTGTGTTCACAGACATTAGCATGGCAAATCTGAAAAATAAATAAGAAAATTCAATTATTATGCTGTCTAAAATACACTGTAATGAGTGTTTTACAAGGAAATAGTATTTCAGTTTTTCCATTTCAAAATGTCATGTTTAATTCAATGTCATGTAGCAAAAAAATCATAAGGTAACACTTTACAATGAGGTTCCGTTAGTTAACATGAACCAAAAACGAAACACTTCTAAAGTATTTATTAATCTTTGTTAATTTCAAAAATTACAAATACATTATTAAAATCTAAAGTTGTTTCTGTTATTAATATTTAATGGACCTCAGCTAACTAATAACTAGTCAATTTTATTTAGTAACATTAACCAAGATAAATAAATACTGCAATAAATGTATAGCTTTTTAATGTTAATGCATTAACTTACATTAACGAAAATGGCTTTATTGTAAAGCGCTACTGATCGTTAGATATAACTGGCTTAAATACTGCAATATTGTATTCAGAAATTGGTATTTGTATTTGCACCTTTGCTCAAGATTAAACAAGTCTTCTTGTTAAAAACTCTAACTAGTATATTTTTTGTGAAAAACATTATGACTTGTGGAAAATACAGCATGTAAAACTTTGTGGTCAAATAATAAATTTATAACAATATACTCATAATAAAAGCCAATTTGGAAGAGTAGACAATAAAAGGTGTAATTACGAAAAAGTTTAAATAATGTATTTTTAAAAAACATTCTGATGTAAAAATCACAACTGGAAGATAAAGCTGCCATTATAAGTGAAAAAAACCCCTCAACATTATGATATAAAGTTGAAATTACAAGTAATAGAGCAGGATTACCTTTTTCTTTATTTTACTTTGGGGCAAAAAGTATAATCATTTTAGTAAAAGTATATTTAAAAAGTGCCAAAAAAAATCATAACCAAGTGGAATTCAGTGGAAATGGAGTTCTGCAGGCACAGATTCCATGTGGCTCTTAGGACTAGAAGTCTTTTATTTTCCCTTCACTCAGATCAGATAGTGATATGCACAACATCTGCCTCTTAAGCCCTAATTAAAGGTGACCGCTCTCGCATGCAGTTCACAGCACCTTACTTTAGAGAGGGATTTCTACACGCAGGCCAGGATTTAGTGCTTTAGTGGTTCCAGGCTCTCGTCAGGGGCAAAAGCCTCTTTTATGTTGTGTTTGCGCTGATGGTGTGTTACATGAGTCATCTAACGTGTGACACGTTTTGAATGTTCTGAGCTGATGACAACCTGTTAGGGGATAAATATTGCTATGGGGAAGTTCATACACCCTTGAGATGTGGATATACCATAGTGTTAAGGAGAGAGACCGGGTCATGCAGACACATACAGTGGGTACGGAAAGTATTCAGACCCCCTTCAATTTTTCACTCTGTTATATTGCAGCCATTTGCTAAAATCATTTAAGTTAATTTTTTTCCTCAATGTACACACAGCACCCCATATTGACAGAAAAACACAGAATTGTTGACATTTTTGCAGATTTATTAAAAAAGAAAAACTGAAATATCACATGGTCCTAAGTATTCAGACCCTTTGCTGTGACACTCATATATTTAACTCAGGTGCTGTCCATTTCTTCTGATCATCCTTGAGATGGTTCTACACCTTCATTTCAGTCCAGCTGTGTTTGATTATACTGATTGGACTTGATTAGGAAAGCCACACACCTGTCTATATAAGACCTTACAGCTCACAGTGCATGTCAGAGCAAATGAGAATCATGAGGTCAAAGGAACTGCCTGAAGAGCTCAGAGACAGAATTGTGGCAAGGCACAGATCTGGCCAAGGTTACAAAAAATATTTCTGCTGCACTTAAGGTTCCTAAGAGCACAGTGGCCTCCATAATCCTTAAATGGAAGACGTTTGGGACGACCAGAACCCTTCCTAGAGCTGGCCGTCCGGCCAAACTGAGCTATCGGGGGAGAAGAGCCTTGGTGAGAGAGGTAAAGAAGAACCCAAAGATCACTGTGGCTGAGCTCCAGAGATGCAGTCGGGAGATGGGAGAAAGTTGTAGAAAGTCAACCATCACTGCAGCCCTCCACCAGTCGGGGCTTTATGGCAGAGTGGCCTGACGGAAGCCTCTGCTCAGTGCAAGACACATGAAAGCCTGCATGGAGTTTGCTAAAAAAAAAAAAAACACCTGAAGGACTCCAAGATGGTGAGAAATAAGATTCTCTGGTCTGATGAGACCAAGATAGAACTTTTTGGCCTTAATTCTAAGCTGTATGTGTGGAGAAAACCAGGCACTGCTCATCACCTGTCCAATACAGTCCCAACAGTGAAGCATGGTGGTGGCAGCATCATGCTGTGGGGGTGTTTTTCAGCTGCAGGGACAGGACGACTGGTTGCAATCGAGGGAAAGATGAATGCGGCTAAGTACAGGGATATCCTGGACGAAAACCTTCTCCAGAGTGCTCAGGACCTCAGACTGGGCCGAAGGTTTACCTTCCAACAAGACAATGACCCTAAGCACACAGCTAAAATAACGAAGGAGTGGCTTCACAACAACTCCGTG